>NC_083596.1:22653300-22835800 GCF_027579695.1 Neoarius graeffei | reverse complement strand
TTTAACAACTGAATCATTTGCATATGTGCACTGTACAGTGGAAGTGATGCCTTTTCTGCTTTATTATTTTACTGAATTCTTGGACATATGCCCAGTTAAAGTTTTGAAATGGTGTCCAAAAACATTGCGTCGAACGCCCCTGAGAGTGGGTGGAACACTCAAACGCAGACAGGCAGATAGTGATGGTAAACTCAATTTCTTTATTATTTATAATAGCTTTTCAGCTCAAAGTTACATTTTTCCTTGCACATGCCCCCCCACCCCCCCCACGCTCCGGTCGGGAGATGAACCACCTCTCTGTTCTCTCCCTCCTTATCAATGCTCTACCATCACTGCAAAACACACACACACACACACACACACACACATCAATTAATGACAGATGTGATCACAAACTGATGCTTGACCACGCCCCCGCTGCCACACATTGATAAACCTTTCTCTATTAAATTCCATTTAGAAGTTGCCATTGTTGCCACTGAAATATAAATATTTACGATTACTGATGATTATTTTTAATCTTAATGCTTTTCATCCATACAATCTGTTATTGTGAACAGTCATTCCACTATTCCATGCATTTGTTCATGGGTTTTGTTCCTTTTGTGTTAATTATTCATGCAAAATGTGTAAATTCTTCTACAAACAAAGGGTTTTTCTCCAAACAATTTTCATATCATAAGGTGGAGATAGAATTATTTTATATGCAGAGAATACTGTAAAGCTATGTGAGATTTTGAGATAAATCTAAACCTATGTATGACATAGATCTGAAAAGTAACTAAAAAAAAAGAGAAAAACCCAACAACCCTACAGTAGAGTGTGAACAGTAACCTGCTATTAACTCTGTCCAGTATTTCCTGCACCTAAAGGGTTATTACAGATATCACACCCAATCATTGCTATGGCATTTTCCCCCCCACCAAAACATTCTTTACACATTTTTAAAAAATTAAATTTATTTCCATTTGGACAGAAATGTGTCTCCTAAATACCTGATGGAAACATATCAGAATTTTCACTTTATCTTCACTTCTTCACAGAGTATGACATACTGGAACCAGTCCTAAATACAGTGTGAAAATCGTTGTTGCTATTGTGTTGTTTGATTGACGCCAAAGATGTCAGAAGGAATAATGATGAGCCTTCTTCATAATGTGGCTTGTTGCCAGATCAATCCAAATAGGCACCCTTCACATGGCCCAGACTTCCATCCTTCTTGATCAAACTTCTTGGGTTCCTGCTTAATGCTTTAGTTACTGGAATGTATATGTTAGCTGAAGATGATAGTTGTAGACATGACACAAAGCGTGGGATGCTCCTATCAGACGAATTTACATATTCATTGAATTATGATTATCTGCACATCAAAATATGTTACTTGACTTTCTAAAGATTTACAATATAATAGAATTTTATCAGTATGGAAATAAATAGATTATAACTTATAGAAAGAAGAAAAATCTTTGTGGTCATGGCACCACAAATGAGCTAGTTATATATTTACAAAATAGAGTCAAACCAGCTGATTATGTATTTACAAAATACTATGAATGAACCCGTTATGGATAGAGTAATTGACTTTAAGTACTTGTAAATCTATCCCAGAAGAGTTTAAAACAAACAAACAAAAAAAGTGTTTTGGACAAACAATGGTCACCAGTAATTGGGCATTACAAACAATGAACTGTGATCAGTCTTTGGGGACAAGAATGATCAGTGATTGGTTGTTGTGAACAATGTTGATGTGTGATTAGTTACTGGGAACAATAGTGATCATTGATTGGTTGTTGGGAATAATGGTGATTGTGTTTCAAAAAGTGTTGATCTGTGATTGGTTGCTGGGAACAATGGTGATCACTGATTGGTTGTTGGGAATAATGGTGATCTATGATTGGTTGCTGGGAACAATGATGATCATTGATTGTGATTGGTTGTTTCAGTGTTGATCTGTGATTGGTTGCTGGGAACAATGGTGATCACTGATTGATTGTTGGGAATAATGGTGATGAGTGATTGGTTGTTTCAAACAGTGTTGATCTGTGATTGGTTGCTGGGACCAATGGTGATCATTGATTGGTTGTTGTGAACAATGGTGATCTATGATTGGTTGCTGGGAACAATGATGATCATTGATTAATGAGTGATTGGTTGTTTCAGTGTTGATCTGTGATTGGTTGCTGGGAACAATGGAGATCTGTGATTGGTTGCTGGGGCCAATTGTGATCATTGATTGGTTGCTGAGAAAAATGGTGATCAATGATTGGTTATTAGGAACAGTGCTGATCTGTGGTTGCTGAGAGCAATGGTGATCTGTGATTGGTTTGATTCCATCCTTCCATCACTGTTGATGAGTCAATTGAATCTTGTCTCTCAACCACTAGATATGAGCTGGAGAGCCATATTAAGTGTGGGACAGTTACTAACATCTGCTCAAAATGTCACTAGATTCTTTTCTGAAATAAAGCCCCCACTAAAGGAGTCAGCAAATCTAGTGACAAAGTCATTAAGTTGACAACGCTGCCTGCCAACCTTTTAATAAAAACATCTCTTTGTGTTTTTATTTCAGTAGAAATAGCCTCACATAAATGATATTTTGCTGTGGAATTCCCCAGCAAATAAACAGGCCACTGTTTGCACCTTTATCATATCCAGATGCTCTTGCACCCACATATTATAATTTCCTTTGCCAACTCAGGACTGGTAGCTCACTGGGAAAGGCTCTGAGTTAATGACTGGAAGAATATGAGCTCAAGTTCAAGACCAGTGGAGAAGCACTGAAAGCCTTGAACCAGGCTCTTGAACCTCAACTGCATGGACACTATCCTTTTCATTCTTAAGTCACATTGGATAAAAGCATCTGCCAAGTGAATAAATGCATATTCAATCAATCTCAATAGTCTCCTTAGAAATGCTTCCAACTCTCCATATGATGGTCTAGACAGAAACATCTTCCTTGAAGGAAATCCGTTTACGAGTTCTTACAGATATCCTCAGCAAATCAAGCAGAAGGTTCAGCTAATGTTCAGTGAGGGAAACTACTAATGAATGACAGAGCAGGTGACCGCTAGAATAGCTCTTCCTAGAATATCATGGCTCAGTGGACATTTTCCACTTTGTTTGGATGTTCACATTTCCCTTTTGTGTAAACCCAGTTTAGTGTGAAGTGTGAAGTCATTATTAAATACAGTGTAAATCAATTCCCTGTCAAGCCCACAAATTAGTGAATTAAATGTTTCTATATTTTTTCCTTTGACTGTAGAACAAATCTAGATGCAGGGAGATCTCAGAAAGAGCAGCTATTTTTGCTTTGCAGTTATTTCAGCTAGTGATAAAGATGACATTAATTAACTCAGCCTGTACTGCTATCATTTAATAGATCTTAGCTGACTCTAGTTTTCCTCCCGACTATTATAAGCTGACCTTAAAGATTTTTATAACAAGCAACATTAATCACTCACATTGTTAGCACTGCAAATCACATTAGGCTACTGAGAGAAAGTTAAAGCACTGAAATTTCAGGATGTTGTCCAAAGACATTAAATGATGGATAAATTAAAATGGAAAGTTTACATGTTGAAGATTCAAGGAGCATGTTCTCCCTGTGTCTGCGTGGGTTTCCTCTGGGTGCTCCGGTTTTCCCCACAGTCCAAAGGCATGCAGGTTAGGCTAATTAGTGGCTCTAAATTGACCGTAGGTGTGAATGCGAGTGTAAATGGTTGTTTGTCTCTGTCAGCCTTGCGATGATCTGGCAACTTGTCCAGGGTATACCCCACCTCTCACCCATAGTCAGCTGGGAAAGGCTCCAGCTTGTCTGCAACCCTACACAGGATAAGCGGCTACAGATAATGGATGGATGGAAGTGTAAAGTGACTTTATACCAATCATCAGTGCAATGTACATAGTCCAGAAGTGAGTCAGTTTGTTTTCAGACTCTTGGTGCAGGAAGAGGGCACCGAGGTGTTAGAGAGCCTAACTGCCTGGGTGAAGAAGCTGCTGTTGTAGTTGGAAGTGGTGGTTTGGATGCTCCAAAACCTTTTTCCAGGCAATATAGTGGTAAACAGCCAATGGTAGGGTTGGGAGGGGTCTGCTACAATACTGGATGCATTGTAATACTTTGTTTGCAATAGACGTCACTTCCCGTAGTGATCTGCCACATTAAGTATTCAGATTTCCAGTGGACAAGTAGGCATCACATTTGTTTACAGTCACTTTGCAGTAGTTTCTTGTGTTTTGCCTCCAAATATGCCAGACTGTTGCTCTGTATTTGGCTGTTTGGGTGGCATGGTGGTGTAGTGGTTAGCACTGTTGCCTCAACAAGCCACAGCACCAAGACCAGCAACACTAACGACTCCATGTCCTCCATGTTTATTGTTTACTATCCGGGTCGTGAGACTACCGCTTAAAAGATCACTGATGTTACTGTTTGCGCCACCTAACGACATCACGTGACGTCCACCCACTTTCGCTAACTCCACCCAATGTGTCCACCCACTTCCAGCCAGCACGGTTCAGCGCGGTTGTAGTCGAAATGCAACTCCAACAGGCCCACTCAGCTCGACTCAGCCCAACTCAGCACGGCACGGCTCAGCCCAACTCAGCCGCGTTTGTAGTGGAAAAGCGGCATTAGTGGCTCTAAATTGACTGTAGGTGTGAACGTGAGTGTGAATGGTTGTTTGTCTCTATGTATCAACCCTGCGATGATCTGGTGACTTGTCCAGGGTGTACCCCGCCTCTCGCCCATAGTCAGCTGGGATAGTCTCCAGCTTGCCTGTGACCCTCTACAGGATAAGCGGCTACAGATAATGGATGGATCTCGATTTTGCTTTTGTTCTAGTCTGTTAACATAGATGTAGAATGTTTTCCACAAGATAACAGACGTGCTTGGCTGGGCGGCATGGTGGTGTAGTGGTTAGCGCTGTTGCCTCACAGCAAGAAGGTCCTGGGTTCGAGCCCTGGGGCCGGCGAGGGCCTTTCTGTGTGGAGTTTGCATGTTCTCCCCGTGTCCGCGTGGGTTTCCTCCGGGTGCTCCGGTTTCCCCCACAGTCCAAAGACATGCAGGTTAGGTTAACTGGTGACTCTAAATTGACCATAGGTGTGAATGTGAGTGTGAATGGTTGTCTGTGTCTATGTGTCAGCCCTGTGATGACCTGGCAACTTGTCCAGGGTGTACCCCGCCTTTCGCCCGTAGTCAGCTGGGATAGGCTCCAGCTTGCCTGCGACCCTGTAGAAGGATAAAGCGGCTAGAGATAATGAGATGAGATGAGACCTATCACTTGGAAACCGGAAGTGAACCAGGAAGCAAAAAGTCACGTGATTACAAAGAAAGAATAGACTGTTTATTGTACAGTTCTGTAAGTGATGGGGGACCCCGATGAACCTCTCAGTAGTCCTCACATTCCACTCTAGTGACTTGTGATCATTGCAGTTCCCATACCAGATAGTGATGCATGTGCAGAGGATGCTCTTGATAGTCCCCTGGTAGAACGTAGTAAGAATGGGAGTGGTGAGGCTGGCATTTTTCAGCCTCCACATGAAATAGAGATGCTCCTGGGTCTTTTTCTTGATGGTGGTGGAGTGTCCAGATGAGTTCGTGTGCCATGCACACCCCCAGGAACTTCATGCTGCTGACTGTCGACAGCAGAGCTGTTGATGTGGAGTGGGGTGTGGGTGGCAGGTTTCCTGAAGTCAAGAACCATCTCTTTTGTCTTTTCAACATTCAGAGACAGGTTGTTGTCTCAACACCAATCCACCAGCCGTCTGACCTTCTCTCTGTATGCAGATTCATCGTTGATGATGTGGTTTGAACTGTGCTTGGCAGCACAGTCATGTGTGAGCAGGGTGAACAGCAGTGGGCTGAGCACACAACTTGGGATGTGCCAGTGCTCAGTATGATGACCCTGGGGGTGTTGTTGCCTTTGCTGACAGATTGGGGCCTGTCAGTGAGGAAATCCACGATCCAGTTAGAGAGGGAGGTGTTCAGGCCCAGTAGACTCCACTTCCCTACCAGTCTCTGCAGAATGATTGTTTTAAATGCTGAGCTAAAGTCTATGAACAGCATTCTGATATAACTGTCTTTTTTGTCCAGATGAGAGAGTGTGAGGTGGAGAGCAGTTGAGATGGCATCATCTGTTGTTCAGTTGGACCAGTAATGCAAACTGTAGTGGGTCTAGGCAGTTGTTCTGGGAGTTGCGTCTTCATGTGCCTCAGTACCAGCTGGTCGAAGCACTTAGTGATGCTGGGTGTGAGTGCTACAGGCTGGTAGTCATTGAGGCAAGATATGGTTGACTTCTTGGGCACTGGGATTATTCTGGGATGTTTGATGACTTTAGGCAGATTTGACTCATTTCTCTGGTAACTGTTGTCACAGAAGTTAAAATGTGTTGTTATTATTAGGAATGCTATATTTTATTCAGCCTCCACTTGGCTGTGGTTCTGATAGAGTTTATTGTGATAGTCAGATAGGATATTTGATGCTAGTGCCTGATTTGGACACGATATTTTTTAGATAAAATGTCATGCCAGATTGTTGGTTTAATTAAAACCAATGATTCACTTTATGATGTTGGCTTCTGGTATGCATTCATTAGCATACAGTGAATTCTGGCTCACTTTTCAGAACAAAAAGTTTAGAGATGTTCAACTTTATGCAAATGAGTGTGCCAGACATGTTGCATTTAGTCAATCAAGGGGAAGACTTTAGAAAGACTTTATGTAATAAATGGCATAAAAAGCCTGTCATCAGCAATACAAATCTATCAACTGCCAGGTTCAGGAAGAGACATGCCTGTTATCCAACCATATTTCAGTGAGATTCTGGCTCTTCAATGATGCGCACCTTATTTTCTCAAACTCTTCTGTGGTGCACATAATGACTGGATACAAAACATTAATCCTTCATCATCTCACCACAAACTGGATTCTTATCCTGATTAGCTGTGCTGAACCCAAATTTGATATTATTGCTGTCTGTTCTTTCTTTCAGCTTAGCTATAGGGTTTGTATTTGAGTGCAGTGTGGTTTGTGTTTGAGCAGGGAGCAAATACAGTGGTGCTTGAAAGTTTGTGAACCCTTTAGAATTTTCTATATTTCTGCATAATATGACCTAAAGCATCAGATTTTCACACAAGTCCTAAAAGTAGATAAAGAGAACCCAGTTAAACAAATGAGACAAAAAATATTATACTTGGCCATTTATTTATTGAGGAAAATGATCCCATATTACATATCTGTGAGTGGCAAAAGTATGTGAACCTTTGCTTTCAGGATCTGGTGTGACCCCCTTGTGCAGCAATAACTGCAACTAAACATTTCCGGTAACCGTTGATCAGTCCTGCACACCGGCTTGGAGGAATTTTAGCCCATTCCTCCATACAGAACAGCTTCAACTCTGAGATGTTGGTGGGTTTCCTCACATGAACTGCTCGCTTCAGGTCCTTCCACAACATTTTGATTGGATTAAGGTCAGGACTTTGACTTGGCCATTCCAAAACATTAACTTTTATTCTTCTTTAACCATTCTTTGGTAGAACGACTTGTGTGCTTAGGGTCATTGTCTTGCTGCATGACCCACCTTCTCTTGAGATTCAGTTCATAGACAGATATCCTGACATTTTCCTTTAGAATTCGCTGGTATAATTCAGAAGTCATTGTTCCATCAACGATGGCAAGCCATCCTGGCCCAAATGCAGCAAAACAGGCCCAAACCATGATACTGCCACCACCATGTTTCACAGATGGGATAAGGTTCTTATACTGGAATGCAGTGTTTTCTTTTCTCCAAGCATAACACTTCTCATTTAAACCAAACAGTTTTATTTTGGTCTCATCTGTCCACAAAACATTTTTCCAATAGCCTTCTGGCTTGTCCACGTGATCTTTAGCAAACTGCAGATGAGCAGCAATGTTCTTTTTGGAGAGCAGTGGCTTTCTCCTTGTAACCCTGCCATGCACACCATTGTTGTTCAGTGTTCTCCTGATGGTGGACTCATGAACATTAACATTAGCCAATGTGAGAGAGGCCTTCAGTTGCTTAGAAGTTACCCTGGGGTCCTTTGTGACCTCGCCGACTATTACATGCCTTGCTCTTGGAGTGATCATTGTTGGTCGACCACTCCTGGGGAGGGTAACAATGGTCTTGAATTTCCTCCATTTGTACACAATCTGTCTGACTGTTGATTGGTGGAGTCCAAACTCTTTAGAGATGGTTTTGTAACCTTTTCTAGCCTGATGAGCATCAACAACGCTTTTTCTGAGGTTTTCAGAAATCTCCTTTGTTCATACCATGATACACTTCCACAAACATGTGTTGTGAAGATCAGACTTTGATAGATCCCTGTTCTTTAAATAAAACAGGGTGCCCACTCACACCTGATTGTCATCCCATTGATTGAAAACAGCTGACTCTAATTTCACCTTCAAATTAACTGCTAATCCTAGAAGTTCACATACTTTTGCCACTCACAGATCTGTCATATTGGATCATTTTGCTCAATAAATAAATTACCAAGTATAATATTTTGTCTCATTTGTTTAACTAGGCTCTCTTTATCTACTTTTAGGACTTGTGTGAAAATCTGATGTTTTAGATCATATTTATACAGAAACATAGAAAATTCTAAAGGGTTCACAAACTTTCAGGCACCACTGTACGTCATATACAGGCTAATTGTTAAAAACATCCATGAGTAAATATGTCATAGTTAAGAATAAATTGAGTTAAAACTTCTGCGCTAGCGAGCAACTGTGACAATTTGTAAACAAACATGACTATCAGGTTTGCCTCCTTAATTATGGAAGATTGAGAGAATTTTGAAAGAGAAAGACGCATTGAACACCCAAAAGGAATGTATAATAATAATAATAATAATAATAATAATAATAATAATATTGGCTGTCTTTTTTCATGGTATATCAGATGTATTCCATTCAGCTACTCGTCTTCAACTCGTTCAGTATCATGCTAGCTGAATGGAATATATCTGATATACCACTCAATGCCAGCCAATATTATTTAAATGTGTCACTCAGATCCGTGATCCGTAGTTTGTATGAAAAATATGAGTAGTGTATTTCCCAGTAAAACACTTGTGCCTGTATAATAAAAAAATATATTCCACAATTGTGATTTTGAAGTTTAATCCAAAGTATGGGAGGACTGGAGTTAGAGTTTTGACATTAGCATGGCTTTTTTGACCACTATTTATGACACACTATTGTTTGGCTTTCTGAACCTTCATACAGTGAACAATATTATATTTTCAGCTTTTGGAGAAGTGCACAGGTTGCTACACACTGTTGATATCTTTTATTCATTTCTCTGCATGTGTGAGAGGCTCGGCAGAGCAGTTCTACTTTATCACAAGTAACAGAAATGGAGCGATACTATACGTTAAAGGTGAAAAAGCTAAAATGGTATCAGCTCAATTTTTTTTTTATTTTTGCATGTGCATCTCTCTTTCTAACTATGATAAAGACTTACAATATTAGAGAATAACTTTTGAACTGCTTTTGTATCCTCTCAGTTGTAATATTTGTAGCCTCTTTTTTTTGCTCACCAACCCACACAATCTTCCTGACATATCTGTTCTGACTCTGTTAGACTTATCCAGTCTGGAGTCTGGAGTCCGGGAGTGTGTAAACATCTTTTCAAAATCTTTTCTGTTGTTTTTGGCTCTTGTTTTTGACTGTTGTATGGTTGCAGAAGCCACCCACATTTAATTTTAAACATCTTGGAATTGTATTTTTCATAAAGGTGAGGTCTAGTTTTCCACCCAGTGATGGCTAATGCATGGTTTGCCCTGGACTGTACTCTATCTATGTTTTATACCTGATATAAAAAAGTAATGCAGGCTGTCATTCTGGATGACACTTTAGCACTTTACATTTAAAGACATTCATGCAAGAACAGCTATGAAAGGATGAAATATTTATATATAAATCACATCTCATCTACAGTTAGGTCCATATATATTTGGACACTGACAATTTTTTTTTTACCTGTTTACCGAAACATATTCAAGTTATAGTTATATAATGGACATGGACATAAAGTCCAGACTTTCAGCTTTCATTTGAGGGTATCCACATTAAAATTGGATGAAGGGTTTAGGAGTTTCAGCTCCTTAACATGTGCCACCCTGTTTTTAAAGGGACCAAAAGTAATTGGACAATTGACTCAAAGGCTATTTCATGGGCAGATGTGGGTGATTCCTTCGTTATGTCATTCTCAGTTAAGCAGATAAAAGGCCTGGAGTTGATTTGAGGTGTGGTGCTTGCATTTGGAAGATTTTGCTGTGAAGAAAACATGCAGTCAAAGGAGCTCTCCATGCAGGTGAAACAAGCCATCCTTAAGCTGCAAAAACAGAGAAAACCCATCCGAGAAATTGCTACAATATTAGGAGTGGCAAAATCTACAGTTTGGTACATCCTGAGAAAGAAAGAAAGCACTGGTGAACTCATCAGTGCAAAAAGACCTGGACACCCACAGAAGACAACAGTAGTGGATGATCGCAGAATAATTTCCATGGTGAAGAGAAACCCCTTCACAACAGCCAACCAAGTGAACAACACTCTCCAGGAGGTAGGCGTATCAATATCCAAATCTACCATAAAGAGAAGACTGCATGAAAGTAAATACAGAGGGTTCACTGCACAGTGCAAGCCACTCATAAGCCTCAAGAATAAAAAGGCTAGATTGGACTTTGCTAAAAAAGCATCTAAAAAAGCCAGTACAGTTCTGGAAGAACATTCTTTGGACAGATGAAACCAAGATCAACCTCTACCAGAATGATGGCAAGAAAAAAAGTATGGCGAAGGTGTGGTACAGCTCATGATCCAAAGCATACCACATCATCTGTAAAACACGGTGGAGGCAGTGTGATGGCTTGGGCATGCATGGCTGCTAGTGGCACTGGGTCACTAGTGTTTATTGATGATGTGACACAGGACAGAAGCAGCCGGATGAATTCTGAGGTATTCAGAGACATACTGTGTGCTCAAATCCAGCCAAATGCAGCCAAACTGATTGGTCGGCGTTTCATAATACAGATGGACAATGACCCAAAACATAAAGCCAAAGCAACCCAGGAGTTTATTAAAGCAAAGAAGTGGAATATTCTTGAATGGCCAAGTCAGTCACCTGATCTCAACCCAATTGAGCATGCATTTCACTTGTTAAAGACTAAACTTCAGACAGAAAGGCCCACAAACAAACAACAACTGAAAACCGCTGCAGTAAAGGCCTGGCAGAGCATTAAAAAGGAGGAAACACAGCATCTGGTGATGTCCATGAGTTCAAGACTTCAGGCAGTCATTGCCAACAAAGGGTTTTCAACCAAGTATTAGAAATGAACATTTTATTTACAATTATTTAATTTGTCCAATTACTTTTGAGCCCCCGAAATGAAGGGATTGTGTTTAAAAAATGCTTTAGTTCCTCACATTTTTATGCAATCATTTTGTTCAACCTACTGAATTAAAGCTGAAAGTCTGAACTTCAATTGCATCTGAATTGTTTTGTTCAAAATTCATTGTGGTAATGTACAGAACCAAAATTAGAAAAATGTTGTCTCTGTCCAAATATTTATGGACCTAACTGTAGTTCCTTCAGGAAACATACTGTTAATTGCTAATACCTATCATAATGATAACGCTGCTAAGGTTGTCAAAACGGACACACGCAGCCTTCGAGTCAGGATTCATGTAGGCTGTGAGCAGATTGGAAGATGCAGGTCATGGAGAAAGAAATGGAAAGAGACAGAGATGAATACAGCAGTCTGTGAGTGGAGCTCACGTCTGACACCATTAGCAGCGTGGCAGACTAGCGACAGCCTGCGGCTCAGTCTGACCCAGCTGTGTAAAAATACCCACTGCTCCCCTTTTAGCGAGTGCACACACATACACAGCCTAAAAATTCTGTTTATCTTTCTATGCCGCCCAGAACAGGATGCAACTGACTGCAGCACTTTTAACAACCCACTCCGAAACAGATAGAGCTTCAAGTGTGTGGCCCAGTTTTAGACACATTAAATCTTCAGCTCTGATCTGGGATCAGCTTTCACATGTTTCTTTCACAGATCATGGAAGATAGGGGACAATGCGACCAGATCAGTGTGAAATCATAATTTATAAGAGCATGAGTGCATGAGTAACGTCACCGTGATAGCTGTAGCTGCGTTGATTTTCTACAGCTAATGTGTCACTTCCCACTTACAGTTTTCTCTGGCAAGTCAGGGGTGCCAAAAAATCTGCTGCTGTAAGTAAGTATTAGTGTATTAGGGCATGTGTTGAAGTATCTTTCTACACTAATCTTTCAAAATATTCATGTTTGTGCATGAGGGTATTTCCTTTTTAAGACCTAAAGGACATTCGTATCTTTAAATTTGAAATATGAAACAATCTGAAGGCTAGTAAGTGGACAGTGAGAAATTTTGTTTGATTTGATATGTGTGATGAGTATGATGAGAAGTTCATGTTGGTATCGCTGGACTTTGCCGTTCATAACAGAACCCTCCAAGCATATCCCAGAATAGTCCTAAGAATGGCAGGAAGTGGGTTGCCATAGCACCAGAGGTCAGGCAGGGTCATCAGTGTGTGAGATTTGAGGGACGGAGTGGAACAGATTGTTCAGGGGACACACACACACACACACACACACACACACACACACACACACACACACATTTCTAGGCGAGCACGGGATAGTAGAGGAACACAGTGTCCCTTTCTCACACTTACAGTATACCATTTATAGACGGGTTCTAAATTACCCTGTGTGTGTGTTGTGAAAGCATCTCACTAAAATCTGACCCTGCACCGCTGTTTATTTGTTAGTCATATGATGTATTCTTGTGTGTTCTCGTTTCTAGAACAGTTGTATAAAAGCATTATCACACATGAGGTTGTACTGTTGTACTGAATATCAGCACGATTGTGAGCAGTTACGGCACTCAGCCTATGGCTTTGTTCCTGTGACCAAATCACAGCCTTGCTGATGTTTAGTACAACATCAGGACCATCAGTGTGACATTGCTTTCATACAACAATTCTATAAACAAGACATTAATATAGAGGAAGTAATATTTACAACACAATATGTCCAATTATTATACATACAGGACCGCGAGTTGGCCTAGTGGTTAGCATGTCTGCCTCTCAACCGGGAAATCGTGAGTTCTACTTGCGGTCGGGTTATACCAAAGACCATCATAAAAATGGTACCTACTACTGTGTGGCAAGGCATGCTGCAACACAGATGCGAGTGGGGAGTCAAACTCTTGCGGTTGCCAGAGGCCTGCCCCCCCCCGTAACCCTAGCTGTATAGGTGAGGGGCCGAGGGCTATGGAAATGGAGATCAGCACCGCACCCATATGCCTTAAAGAGTTGGTTAGTACTGGGAAAGGAGACTGGCTGGGAAGACCAGATTCTGGCATGAGAGGGACTTTGACTTGATTATAAACACAGGACACTTTTTAGATTGAATAAAAAGATGTATTCTATTCCCTTCTAGCAGGTTTCATTCATTTGGTTTGATAGCATGCGATATTGTTAGTATATTGCTTATCCTACAGTGGTGCTTGAAAGTTTGTGAACCTTTTAGAATTTTCTATATTTCTGCATAAATATGACCTAAAACATCATCAGATTTTCACACAAGTCCTAAAAGTAGATAAAGAGAACCCAGTTAAACAAATGAGACAAAAATATTATACTTGGTCATTTATTTATTGAGGAAAATGATTCAATATTACATATCTGTGAGTGGCAAAAGTATTCGAACCTTTGCTTTCAGTATCTGGTGTGCCCTCCTTGTGCAGCAATAACTGCAACTAAACATTTCCAGTAACTGTTGATCAGTCCTGCACACTGGCTTGGAGGAATTTTAGCCCATTCCTCTGTACAGAACAGCTTCAACTCTGGGATGTTGGTGGGTTTCCTCACATGAACTACTCGCTTCAGGTCCTTCCACAACATTTTGATTGGATTAAGGTCAGGACTTTGACTTGGCCATTCCAAAACATTAACTTTATTCTTCTTTAACCATTCTTTGGTAGAACGACTTGTGTGCTTAGCGTTGTTGTCTTGCTGCATGACCCACCTTCTCTTGAGATTCAGTTCATGGACAGATGTCCTGACATTTTCCTTTAGAATTCGCTGGTATAATTCAGAATTCATTGGTGCATCAATGATGGCAAGCCATCCTGGCCCAGATGCAGCAAAACAGGCCCAAACCATGATACTACCACCACCATGTTTCACAGATGGGATAAGGTTCTTATGCTAGAATGCAGTGTTTTCCTTTCTCCAAGCATAACACTTCTCATTTAAACAAAAAAAAGTTCTATTTTGGTCTCATCCGTCCACAAAACATTTTTCCAATTGCCTTCTGGCTTGTCCACGTGATCTTTAGCAAACTGCAGACGGGCAGCAATGTTCTTTTTGGAGAGCAGTGGCTTTCTCCTTGCAAATCTGCCATGCACACCATTGGTGTTCAGTGTTCTCCTGATGGTGGACTCATGAACGTTAACATTAGCCAATGTGAGAGAGGCCTTCAGTTGCTTAGAAGTTACCCTGGGGTCCTTTGTGACCTCACCGACTACTACATGCCTTGCTCTTGGAGTGATCTTTGTTGGTTGACCACTCCTGGGGAGGGTAACAATGGACTTGGATTTCCTCCATTTGTACACAATCTGTCTGACTGTGGATTGGTGGAGTCCAAACTCTTTAGAGATGGTTTTGTAACCTTTTCCAGCCTGATGAGCAACGCTTTTTCTGAGGTTCTCGGAAATCTTTTTTCGTTCCATGATACACTTCTACAAACATGTGTTGTGAAGATCAGACTTTGATAGATCCCTGTTCTTTAAATAAAACAGGGTGCCCACTCACACTTGATTGTCATCCCATGGATTGAAATCACCTGACTCTAATTTCACCTTCAAATTAACTGCTAATTCTAGAGGTTCACATACTTTTGCCACTCACAGATATGTAATATTGGATTATTTTGCTCAATAAATAAATGACCAAGTATATTATTTGTGTCTCATTTATTTAATTGGGTTCTCTTAATCTACTTTTAGGACTTGTGTGAAAATCTGATGATGTTTTAGGCCATATTTATGCAGAAATATAGAAAATTCTAAAGGGTTCACAAACTTTCAAGCACCACTGTATGTGTATTATGTCACTCTACCCAGTGGAGAATGAGTGTTGAATATGGTTTGATATTGCATGGTTGTCAAGACAATATGACGTCACACGTCGGAGCTGATGCAAATAGTCAGTGAGAAAGTTTTCTGCTGTGCATGCACACAATCATTTCTTTGTTCACCAGGAAAGAGAAAGACATTTTTAGCTGAACACCTGAAAGGCTACCAAAACTTCATTAGATATTCTTCATGCATATTTACAAGAGAAAAACATACCAACGGACATCGAAAAACTGGAAAAGGGAGTGTGTATGTAAAATAATAATAATAATAATCACAGCTTTTTTCGTGGTATATCAGATATACCCTGTTCAGCTAGCATGATATTCAACCCATCTTTGACTCATTCAATATCATGCTAGCTGAATGGAATATATCTGATATACCATGAAAAAAAGCCAGCCAATATTATTTAAATGCTGTCTTTATTTTTTAGTAGAAATCGATCCTGAAGAAGCCACACTCATTTTATAGCACATCGGCTAGCTGGCTATAGCTAGCTCACATTGATTGATTTGTAAAATCCTGTTAAAGGTGCTTCTGGTAAAATTGGCATCCCTTCTTCCTTTTCATTTGACAAACTTTCGTATTCTAAGTTAGAAAGAAAGCACAACTTTATTCATCACACAATTGTGAAATTCCTCTCTGCGTTTAACCCATCTGAAGCAGTGAACACACACATGCGCACACACACACGTGAGCAATGAGCACACACACGTACCCAGAGCAGTGGGTAGCCATGCTAACAGTGCCCAGGGAGCAGTTGGGAGTTAGGTGCCTCAGTCAAGGGCATCCCAGCCCAAGGCTGTCCCATATTAACCTAACTGCATGTCTTTGAACTGTGGGGGAAACCGGAGCACCCGGAGGAAACCCATGCAGACACAGGGAGAACATGCAAACTCTGCACAGAAAGGCCCTCGCCGGCCGCTGGGCTCGAACCCAGAACCTTCTTGCTGTGAGGCAACAGTGCTAACCACTTACACCACCATGCCGCCAAAAAGTTATATTCCTGAAAATTATCATTTACCATGTCCGCTGATGAAGTTGAACACTAATACAGTAACCGTTTCAAAGTGGAATTTTACCTCCTAAACACAGATGAGTAGAGCAATACACACAGTGAACTGTCCAAGTCCTCCATCCATCCATCCATCCATCCATCCATTATCCATAACTGCTTATCCTGTGCAGGGTCGTGGGCAAGCTGGAGCCTATCCCAGCTGACTATGGGCGAGAGGCCGGGTACACCCTGGACAAGTCGCCAGGTGATTGCAGGGCTGACACATAGAAACAAACAACCATTCACACTCACATTCACACCTACGGTCAATTTAGAGCCACCAATTAGCCTAACCTGCATGTCTTTGGACTGTGGAGGAAACCGGAGCACCTGGAGAAAACCCATGCAGACATGGGGAGAACATGCAAACTCCAAATAGAAAGGCCCCTGTTGGCCACTGGGCTTGAACCCAGAACCTTCTAGCTGTGAGACAACAGTGCTAACCACTACACCACCTGTCCAAGTCCTGTTAAATGAAATATCAGCACTCTTGGAATGCTTCTCAACCAATCAGTGCCGAGTTTCCCAAAAGCATCGTAGCACAAAGATCATTGTTAAATAGTAGAGCAAGCAGCACAATGAACACACTCTCTCCTCATTAATATGCTCTTAGTGTTAAGAGGCTTTTGGGAAACCCATCACAGATAAGTGGACTGGAACTAACTGTTGTACACGTACACAGGCTGTGTTTGAAACAGAAGGTTGCTGCCTTGTTGCCTTGCTGCCAGAATAGACAGGTGTCTTATAAGGCAGAACCTTTGACTGAAAGTATCTTTATTCATTTCAAATGACCTTTTGAGGATAATGTTTACGGTAATGTGTGACATCAGTACGCCATGTAACTAAACCTAGTGTTAGCTAGTTGGCTAACAGATGCCTCACAAATCATATCAAACACATTTACTTAGTTACAGTCTCATGGTTTTAAGCCCCCAAAATTACATATAAAGAGTTTGGCTCCAAAACGCGATAAACACCAAATTTGATAAATTGAAACTCCCACCACCAAACCATCAGCAATTATCATATCTTACTCGTACCATATTCAGTTTTCACCAAAACACAATATCTGCCATTGATTTACACACTGCATTACAGCCTTTCATTCCAAAATGCAACAAGTGCCATCACTGATTTTTCTCAAAACCAGACATATCCATTTGGCCAATCAGAGGCTGCCATTGGTGTGAAGTCTTCTAAAATGGCTGTGTCCATGAAGTAGGAAATCACTTCCGCACGTCTTGCATTTATTGGACAATTTCAGAAGAAAAGAAAGAAAGCACAACTTTATTCATCACACACTTGTGAAATTCCTCTCTACATTTAACCCATCTGAAGCAGTGAGCACACACACGTGAGCAATGAGCACATACACCTACCCAGAGCAGTGGGCAGCCATGCTAACAGCTCCCAGGGAGCAGTTGGGAGTTAGGTGCCTCGCTCAAGGCCACCTCAGCCCAAGGCCATCCCATATTAACCTAACTGCATGTCTTTGAACTGTGGGGGAAACCGGAGCACCCGGAGGAAACCCACGCAGACACGGGGAGAACATGCAAACTCCGCACAGAAAGGCCCTCGCTGGTCGCTGGGCTCAAACCCGGAACCTTCTTGCTGTGAGGCGACAATGCTAACCACTTACACCACCGTGCCACCCAATTTCATGCTGAATTATGAATAATTTCGATAAAATAATCTAAAAAAATAAAATAATCTATAAAATAATCTGTCATGAAAGAACACTGTTACAGTGCCTTGAAAAAAAGTATTCATACCCCTTGAACTTTTTCATATTTTTCCACCTTACAACCACGAACTTAAAAGTTTTTTATTGAGATTTTATGTGATGGACCAACACAGAGTAGCACATAATTGTGAAGTGAAACGAAAATGATAAATGATGTTCAAATTTTTAAACAAATAAAAATCTGAAAAATGTGATGTGCATTAGTATTCAGCCCCCCTGCATCAATACTTTGTAGAGCCACCTTTTGCTGCAAATACAGCTGTAAGTCTTTTGTGGTATGTCTCTACCAGCTTTGCACATCTAGACACTGAAATTTTTTGCCTATTCTTCTTTGCAAAATAGCTCAAGCTCAGCCAGATTGGATGGAGTGTGTCTGTGAACAGCAATTTTCAAGTCTTGCCACAGATGCTCAATGGGATTTAGGTCTGGACTTTGACTGGGCCAGTCTAACACATGAATATTCTTTGATCTAAACCATTCCATTGTAGCTCTGGCTGTATGTTTAGGGTCATTGTCTTGCTGGAAGGTGAATCTCCTTCCTAGTCTCAAGTCTTTTACAGCCTCCAACAGGTTTTCTTCCAGGATTGCCCTGTATTTAGCTCCATCCATCTTCCCATCAACTGTGACCAGCTTCCCTGTCCCTGCTGAAGAAAAGCATCCCCATAGCATGATGCTGCCACCACCATGTTTCACAGTGGGGATGGTGTGTGCAGGGTGATGAGCAGTGTTAGTTTTCCGCCACACATAGCGCTTTGCATTTAGGCCAAAAAGTTCAACTTTGGTCTCATCTGACCAAAGCACCTTCTTCCACATGTTTGCTGTGTCCCCTACATGGCTTCTGGCAAACTGCAAATGGGACTTCTTATGCCTGTCTTTCAACAATGGCTTTCTTCTTGCCACTCTTCCAAAAAGGCCAGATTTGTGGAGTGTACGACTTATAGTTGTCCTGTGCACAGATTCTCCCGCCTGAGTTGTGGATTTCTGCAGCTCCTCCAGAGTGATCATGGGCCTCTTGGCTGCTTCTCTGACCAGTGCTCTCCTTGCTCGCTCTGTCAATTTAGGTGGATGGCCATGTCTTGGTAGGTTTGCAGTTGTGCCATACTTTTTCCATTTTTGAATGATGGATTGAACAGTGCTTCTTGAGATGTTCAGAGCTTGGGATATTTTTTTATACCCTAACCCTGCTTTGGCCTCTTCTGCCCCTCGGACCTGCTTGATCCATCCTGGTGCCCTGTGTCTGGTCGGAGTTTTATCACCCCACTCCTGTGAAGGACGGCCCCATGAGGACAGTTGAGGGTTATACCTGTTAAAACTGTTAATATTATAGTCAGGCTGTCTGTTGTTGCCCAAATGAGGATGGGTTCCCTTTTGAGTCTGGTTCCTCTCGAGGTTTCTTCCTCATGTCGTCTGAGGGAGTTTTTCCTTGCCACCGTCGCCACAGGCTTGCTCATTGGGGATAGATTAGGGATAAAATTAGCTCATGTTTTAAGTCGTTCAAATTCTGTAAAGCTGCTTTGCGACAATGTTTATTGTTAAAAGCGCTGTACAAATAAACTTGATTTGATTTGATTTTGATAAACTTCTCCAGAACTTTATCCCTGACCTGTCTGGTGAGTTCTTTGGTCTTCATGATGCTGTTTGTTCTTCAGTGTTCTCTAACAAACCACTGAGGCCTTCACAGAACAAGTGTATTTCTGCTGAGAGTAAATTACACACAGTAGGACTCTATTAACTAATTAGATGACTTCTGAAGGCAATTGATTGCACTGGATTGTATTTAGAGGTATCAGAGTACAGGGGCTGAATACTAATGCGCACCACATTTTTCAGATTTTTATTTGTTTAAAATTTTGAAGACCATTTATCATTTTCGTTTCACTTCACAATTATGTGCTACTCTGTGTTGGTCTATCACATAAAATCTCAATAAAAAAACTTTTAAGTTTGTGGTTGTAAGGTGAAAAAATGTGAAAAAGTACAAGGGGTATGAATACTTTTTCAAGGCACTGTAAATCCCGTGACACGGAATGAGATGTGACATATTATCGCTCAGGCAGTGATCTCCCCACGATACGGGATAGGACAGGACGGACCCATGACATACAGGACGGGACACCTACCTTATTGTCCGTGATGGGACATAATTTATTAATTAATAAATAATTCACTGAAAAATTATTGTGTTGACTTGTCATTTCTTCTTCTCATGTCATTAGAAATAAATATTAACACATACACACTAAGGGCGGCATGGTGGTGTAGTGGTTAGCGCTGTTGCCTCACAGCAAGAAGGTCTGGGTTCGAGCCCCATGGCCGGCGAGGGCCTTTCTGTGCGGAGTTTACATGTTCTCCCCGTGTCCGCGTGGGTTTCCTCCGGGTGCTCCGGTTTCCCCCACAGTCCAAAGACATGCAGGTTAGGTTAACTGGTGACTCTAAATTGACCGTAGGTGTGAATGTGAGTGTGAATGGTTGTCTGTGTCTATGTGTCAGCCCTGTGATGACCTGGCGACTTGTCCAGGGTGTACGCCGCCTTTCGCCCGTAGTCAGCTGGGATAGGCTCCAGCTTGCCTGCGACCCTGTAGAACAGGATAAAGCGGCTAGAGATAACGAGATGAGATGAGACATACACACTAATTTGTTTATTTCTTTCTTTTGATTATTCTTAACTAACTAGAGTATGTTATCCAAACTATACCATGACACCTGACAGGACAGCTAAGGTAAGATCCCCTGGGACGGGACAGGACAGCTAAGGTAAGATCCCCTGGGACGGGACAGGACAGCTAAGGTAAGATCCCCTGGGACGGGACAGGACAGATAAGGTAAGATCCCCTGGGACGGGACAGGACAGATAAGGTAAGATCCCCTGGGATGGGACAGGACAGATAAGGTAAGATTCCCCCAGGACGGGATGTGATAAGAGTTCAATGTCTGTGAGCGATAATATGTCTGTGACAATTATTCCGGTCCGTGACAGGATGGGGAGGTGACCGTGAGTGATAATGTCCTGTCCCATGTCATGGGTTTTAGTAATTGCCACTTTAAATAGATAGGGATATGTAGCATTTTGGGGGAAAATGCCGTGGCGTCGGTATGTAGCGACTTAAAAAAAATTACTTGGTTCAGTTAAAAGCTGTTAATTCATTCTGAATTTCATTTTTGAAGTTTATCATCATTAAGGAGTTAGTCAATAAATTTTAAAACAGGATACAGTTGTTTTCCTTTTATCACTTCCCATAATCAGAAAAAGTGTTTTTTCTCGAAACAGTGGAATTGGATATATAGTGTTTTGGAACCAAACTCTTCATACATATACCGGTATGATAGTATTTTCTTTCAAGCTTCATCCACCATTTTTAAAATCCCATTGCTTGAGGGAGCTGCCGCACAGATTTATGGGTAACGGGCAGCATTGAGGATAAATCAATGATGCCTTCAACTGGGTGCATCTTAGAGGATATTTGATCAGTTTCAAATGGTCCTTGATACCTCTCTGTCTTGTTAGACATGCTCCTGAGACAGCATTTTCCCCATTAATATAATATACAGTGCCCTCCACGATTACTGGCACTCCTTGTAAAGATTAATAAAGAGGGTTAGAATAAACAAATCCACCTTTTGGTGAAGTAGCTCCATCTCACATTGAAAAAATGAGAAAAACCTGACCTTTAACTGAAAAAAAATATTCAGAGAAAAACAAATCCCTTATTAAGAAATAATTATTTTCAACAAAAACACGTGCCACTATTTTTGGCACCCCTGCATTGAATACTTTGTGCAACCTCCCTTTGCCATTAAAACAGCACCGAGTCTCTGATAACATTGTATAAGGTTGGAGATACAGAACAGGACATCTGAGACCATTCCTCTTTACACAATCTCTCCAGATCACCCAGGGTCCGAGGCCCTCTCTTGTGCTCTCTCCTCTTCAGCTCACTCCACAGATTTTCAATGGGGATCAGGTCAGGGGACTGAGATGTCCAGGGCAGAAGCTTGATTCTGTGCTCAGTGAACCATTTTTGTGTTGATTTGAACATAATTTGGATCACTGTCCTGGTGGAAGATCCAATGATGACCCAGTTTTAGTTTCCTGGCAGATGCAGCCAGAGTTTCATTTAAAATGTCCTGGTATTTCAAGGAGTCCATGATGTCATGTAGTGTAACAAGGGCTCCAGGGCCTTCGGAGGAAAAACAGCCCCAAAACATCAAAGAACTTCCACCATATTTTACAGTTGGGATCAGGTTCTTTTCATTACAGCCATCCTTCTCTTTACACCAAACCCACCTTGAGTGTTTATTGCCAAATAGCTCAATGTTTGTTCCATCAGACCATAGAACACGGTTCCAGTCAAAGTTGTAGTAGCATTTCATAAACTCCAGGTGTTTACATTTGTGGTTAACTGACAGAAAAGGCTTTTTTTTTCTGGCGTACCTTCCAAATAATCTCTTGGCATGGAGGTGGCGTCTGATGGTGGTTTTGGAGACTTGGAAACCCCAAGATTTTACTTTTTCTTGTAATTCACCAACAGTGATCCTTGGGGATTTTTTTTTTTTTTGCCTCTCTTACCCTCCTCCTCACTGAACGTGGGGGCAAAATAAACTTGGGTCCTCTTCCAGGCGAGTTTGTAACAGTTCCTGTTGGTATTCACTTTTATTATAGACCCCTTCGCATGTTTGTAAACAAACCGACCGTTGCCAGGATGCGCGCACAGCCTGGACTCAGAAACAATGGCGCTGCCCATAGACCGGCATTATGAGCTGTCAGATTATGCAAAACAATTGTCGTTACAAGATTGAGAATGCTACATAAATAAGTTAACTCTAACAAGTGGACATCACCTACCGGATCCGCATTTAATTAAAGAGTGGACGGACGATGTTAGTAAATTCCCTGGTATACAATGGCCAGATATATACTCGTACCTTATTGACAAGACTTCAGTGTACACCCACGAAAAACTTCGTGCCTACAAGTCTTTAGACGCATATGATTATGTTATGTGTGGGCATGTACAACTTGATTAACAATGGGACATTCATATTCATTTTGTTTTAATCAAATTATGCCAGTGATGTGATGGCAATGTGGCTTTAGCTACAACAGCAAATACCAACACTAAACAGCAATTTGCAGGAGGTAATGGCATGAAAGAAATGATAGTGTAAAGAGTGCAGCTAAGAGAAATCAGAGCTGCGTAAAAAGCGAGAGGCAGAGACCAGAAATGAAACTGAACGGGGCGGGAGCTAGGTTAGAGCAGTCAACGTAAGTTGGCATTTAGAGTGAGGGCACACAATTTTACCTTTCCATCCTTACTTTACTTTAAAATTGTGATTTTCGGCATACAGAAATAATGATGGCACAAAATCTGGACTGCTTGAGTCAAGCGAGACCTCTCCTACAAACAAAATTGCATGCAAAGCTAAGTTAACATGCTAACAATATTCATTACATTGTGTAACTATGACCCAGCTAATCAGACAAACATTACCAAAGTATTTTGCTACATCAGTAAACGAGGACTAGAAAGAATAAAAAAGAAAGATTTAATAAATAGCCTGATCTTACCTGTGATGAAGTGGGCGCTGCAAACCCGCACATTTTTGATAGTGCTTTCATCCCAGTCTACACGTTTGATGGCTTGTAGTCATAGACATCGGCGATTTTTTAGGAATGGGTGAGATCCTGCTGGAATTCTGTACATTTTAACCCCATCACTGCTACGATTCTGACACCCGAGAACACAACAACTCGGCATTTCTGAGTCTTTTTTGGGTCCAGGCTGTGCGCGCAATTTCCGCTTACGTATGAAATGACATTTACTGCGAAGGGGTCTATTGCCCTACCAGGTGAAATGGATATTTTCAGCCAAGTCGCTATTTCTTTTATAACCATTCCCTGACTTATGAAGGTCAACACACTCAAAAATGTCCAATTTAAATGGGAAACATGCTTCAGTTACATTGTGTTCACTATAATTTCCAGGGGTTCCAAAAATAATGGCACATGTGTTCTTGTTGAAAATAATTATTTTTAGTTGAGGGATTTGTTTTTCTCTGAATAAATTTATTTAAATTAAATGTTGGATTTTCTCAGTTTTTCAGTGTGAGATGATATTACTTCACCAAAACGTGGATTTTTTTAAAACCCTTTTTACTAATCTTTACAAGGGGGCCCAATGATTGTAGAGTGTACTGTGTGTGTATGTATATATAGTGTCAGTGAAAAAGTTACGACTCATTCATAGGTTTTTCTGTATTGTGACTATTTTCTACATTGTAGAACAATACTGAAGACATCAAAACTATGAAATAACATGGAAAATATATGAAATTATGTAGTAAATAAAGTGTTAAAAACAAAATATGTTTCATATTTTAGATTCTACAAAGTAGTCAACGTTTACCTTGATGATGCTTTACACACTATTGGCATTATCTTAACCAGCTTCATGAGGTAGTCACCTGGAATACTTTTCAATTAACAGATGTGCCTTGTCAAAAGGTAATTAGTGCAATTTCTTGCCTTTTTAATGCATCGGAGATCAAACAGTAAATAATAAAAATCCAGTCAATAGCCATATTCTACAACCGTAGTAATCCATATTATATCAAGAACTGCTTAAGTACGTAAAGAGAAACGACATCCATCATTTACTTTAAGACATGAAGTGTCTTTTAATTAATGAAAATAAAGAAAAAATATATTGAATTAGGTGTCCAAACTTTTGTCTGGTACTGCATTTATAAACTGTCATCTTTTATATTTTTATAAGGCTTTTCATTTATACATTCCAAAGAGGGTTAGAAATACAAACATTAATTCAGTGTTGTAGTTGAGTCATGAAACCTTGAGTCTGAGTCCAGTCTCAAGTCCCCAGTGTTCAAGTCTGAGTCAAGTCCAAGTCATTAAAAAAATTTTCAAGTCAAGTCCGAGTTGTGTCCAACACTCCAACTGCACCATTTGATGGTGGCTGTTTTAATGCCATTAACATTAGTTTGTTCCTGAACATGGCATATGAACAGGTGAATGTGCATTCTCTTTATCAGGGAGTGTGAAGTATTCTGTCAGAGATGGTTAGGAGACGGATGTAAGTGCAGAAGGTGTGTTTATTAATACAAGTGAAGACAGGTAAACAATCCAGAATGGCAGGCAAAATCATAAAACGGTGAAACAAGCAATAGGTCGAGCCAGGCACAAACAGGCTATCGTAGACTTGGCAGAATCAAAGACAAGAAACAGGAACTCAAGCAAAGAGATAAGGCTCAGTAATGTGTCAGCAATGCAACTCAATACTTTGCAAAGTGAGTGTGTTTTCACATTTCTTATATCGGGACACTGATTGCACCTTAATCCTGTGCAGGTGCGAGTTGTTTACAGTGTGTACGCTGTCCAGAGCACGCCCGAGAGTCTATCTGATGCATGCACCAATGCGCACAGGTGTGGTACTCTTGTGTGAAATTAGTATAAAAATTAATGTAGATATAAATATCTTATGCCAAATTATTATGGCATGTTACAAAAATATAAAGAAAAAATCAGAGTCCTTATCTCCAATTTACGAGTCCGAATGCAGTTAATGCACGAGTCCGAGTCATCAGTGCTCAAGTCCAAGTCATGTCACAAGTCTTTAAAATTAGGGCACGAGTTGGAATCGGGCGGCACAGTGGTGTAGTGGTTAGCGCTGTCGCCTCACAGCAAGAAGGTCCTGGGTTCGAGCCCCGGGGCCGGCGAGGGCCTTTCTGTGCGGAGTTTGCATGTTCTCCCCGTGTCCGCGTGGGTTTCCTCCGGGTGCTCCGGTTTCCCCCACAGTCCAAAGACATGCAGGTTAGGTTAACTGGTGACTCTAAATTGACCGTAGGTGTGAATGTGAGTGTGAATGGTTGTCTGTGTCTATGTGTCAGCCCTGTGATGACCTGGCGACTTGTCCAGGGTGTACCCCGCCTTTCGCCCATAGTCAGCTGGGATAGGCTCCAGCTTGCCTGCGACCCTGTAGAAGGATAAAGCGGCTAGAGATAATGAGATGAGATGAGTTGGAATCGAATACTACAAGCCTGCATTAACTAAAGGTTAATTAATGACAATTGGCTTCTTTCAGCTTAATGTCTCATTATCTCTAGCCACTTTATCCTGTTCTACAGGGTCACAGGCAAGCTGGGGCCTATCCCAGCTGACTATGGGCGAAAGGCGGGGTACACCCTGGACAAGTCGCCAGGTCATCACAGGGCTGACACATAGACACAGACAACCATTCACACTCACATTCACACCTACGGTCAATTTAGAGTCACCAGTTAACCTAACCTGCATGTCTTTGGACTGTGGGGGAAACCAGAGCACCCGGAGGAAACCCACGCGGACACGGGGAGAACATGCAAACTCTGCACAGAAAGGCCCTCGCCAGCCACGGGGCTCGAACCCGGACCTTCTTGCTGTGAGGCGACAGTGCTAACCACTACACCACCATGCTGCCCTCAGCTTAATGTATATCCATTAAATCTGTATGTGTGGGCGGCACGGTGCTGTAGTGGTTAGCGCTGTCGCCTCACAGCAAGAAGGTCCTGGGTTTGAGCCCCGGGGCCAGTGAGGGCCTTTCTGTGTGGAGTTTGCATGTTCTCCCCGTGTCCGCGTGGGTTTCCTCTGGGTGCTCCAGTTTCCCCCACAGTCCAAAGACATGCAGGTTAGGTTAACTGGTGACTCTAAATTGACCGTAGGTGTGAATGTGAGTGTGAATGGTTGTCTGTGTCTATGTGTCAGCCCTGTGATGACCTGGCGACTTGTCCAGGGTGTACCCCGCCTTTCGCCCGTAGTCAGCTGGGATAGGCTCCAGCTTGCCTGCGACCCTGTAGAAGGATAAAGCGGCTAGAGATAATGAGATGAGATGAGATCTGTATGTGTGGTTACCAAAGACAAGGATTTTGACACAAAACTGAGAACAGAATGTAAAAAGTCTAAGGAAGATTGAATTCAATAACCATGGGTGAAGAACAAATTTTATACCCTCTGCCATGAAAGGTAGTTGTAAATGAATTATATGTTAAAGCGGAGTCTTTCAGAGGGAAGAATTTACGGCATGAGAAGGTCACAGGGATATAACAAGCTTTAGAACTGGAATTCTTTTGACTGTGTTGACACTCGTGTTGGGAAGTTTGATTAAATATCTTGAGAATAACTTTGGGAAGATTTCTGTTCATTCTAAGAGTATTCTTGGAGTTTTGAAGTTTGATGGATATAGCAGTACAGGTTAATAGATCGTATGGGTTTTAGCCTGTGTCTTACAGAAGACCGTAAACTTCATAAACCAATGATTTAACTACTGAGATACCTTTTATTTACTGTATTTAACAACTGCCCTTTGACTCCTATTACATATGAATTTGAAATAAACAGGATTTTGGTTCTTTCTCAGTACAGGGTTGCATATGTTTAAAGTAATTTAATATACTACGAATAAAGATTAGGCTGAGAAAAATCTGGAATCATGATTGAAGTTAAAGGCCAGATGTTGCTAAAATAAACCACAATGGATATTTTCTGTACAAAATGTTCAAGGTCACAGCTAAAGTAAATGTGTCAATAAACAGTAAGAAGTCGGTATTTTGTCTGGATCTGGTGTCTAGATCTAATGTTTCAAGACGTCTGCTTTGGCAAACATTCAATTGTAAAATTCCATGGTAACATCCACAAGAGGTGGGAAGTAACAACATACAAATACTTCATTACTGTACATAAGTAGAGTTTTCAGGTATCTGTATGTTCCTTGAGTATTTATTTTTCTGACAGCCTTTTACTTTTACTCACTATATTTTAACAAAAATACTTGTACTGTCTACTCATTACATTTTCAAAACAGGCTCGTTACTTTGGTTGTAATGCATTTAAGGGGAATTATCAATTATTTTTATTTTGCATCATTGCATTCATTCCCAACATCAAGACCAGTTTAAACCCAAATGGATGGTAAAATAACACAGAAAAGATGACACTGATTACACCAACCCAGTCTGGCAACCCTGACATTGATTCAAAACATAATCTGCATTCAAATTCAGCAAATTGAGGGAAACGGGTTTTCTTTGAAATTTTAAATTTGAAAGTTTTGGTGGGGGCGGCATGGTGGTGTAGTGGTTAGCACTGTCACCTCACAGCAGGAAGGCTCTGGGTTCAAGCCCAGTGGCCAGTGGGGGCCTTTCTGTGTGGAGTTTGCATGTTCTCCCCATGTCTGCGTGGGTTTCCTCCGAGTGCTCTGGTTTCCCCCACAGTCCAAAGACATGTAGGTTAGGCTAATTGGTGGCTCTAAATTGACCGTAGGTGTGAATGTGAATGGTTGTTTGTCTCTATGTGTCAGCCTTGCGATGACCTGGCGACTTGTCCAGGATGTACCCCGCCTCTCGCCCATAGTCAGCTGGGATCTGCTCCAGCTTGCCTGCAACCCTGCACAGGATAAGTGGTTATGGATAATGGATGGATGGAAGTTTTGGTGTAACCATTCCAAATTGTTTGATTTACAGTGCCTTGCAAAAGTATTCATCCCCCTTGGTGTTTGTCCTATTTTGTTGTATTACAAGCTGGAATTAAAATTGATTTTTTTTTGGGGGGGGGTGGGGGGTTCATACAAAACCCCCCTTTTGTATGAACCCCGCCCCCCAAAAAAATCAATTTTAATTTAATTGTGATTTAATTGTGACACAAACAATAATTAAGATGAAAAAACAGAAATCTGGAGTGTGCATAAGCATCCCCCCCAGATGCTTATGCACACTCCAGATTTCTGTTTTTTCATCTTAATTATTGTTTGTGTCACAATAAAAAAAAAACAATGTGTACCTTTAAAGTGGTAGGCATATTGTGTAAATCAAATGGTGCTAACCCTCCAAAAATTCATTATAATTCCAGCTTGTAATGCAACAAAAAAAGACAAACACCAAGGGGGATGAATACTTTAGCTGTCTATGATGTATTTTCTTCAAACTCTTTAGTTCCTAGCAAGCATGCAAGGAGCCTAATAAAGTTAAGGATATCTACAGTTTAAGTTCATTAGATTAGCATGCTATACCGTAGGTAGCTGCTAGTCAATATCAACCGCGTGTGTAAGTGGATTATTATTTTTTTATCACAGAGTACTTGGCAATTAAAATATTTGCAGTGAAGCACCTTATATACAGTATTAAGTAAGATTATATTACATTATATGAGATTCAGTTAGCTTTGCACAGAAACAGCTGGTAGAAATGTCCTTCAAAAAGCTACTTTTTACTTTCATACTTTCAGTATTTCAGAGCCTGTACTTTCTTTTACTTTTCGGCATTATTTCTGCCATCACAGAAGTGTAAGTTACCTTTGCCAAGGGCACTGACACAACCCCATACCATGACAGACCCTGGCTTTCAGACGTGTTGCTGGTAACAGTCTGGATGGTCCTTTTCATCTTTGGTTCCATGCCCACAGTGTCCATTTCTTCTAGAAAAGACAACTGTAATACTGATTCGTCTGACCACAATACACATTTCCACTGAGTGATGGTCCATCCCAGATACCTCCAACCCCAGAGGTGTTGAGAGCACTTCTGGACACACTTAACATAAGGCTTCCTTTTTGCACAGTAAAGTTTTAAATGGCATTTGTGGATGTAGCGCCGTATTGTAGAGCTTCACAAACGTTTGCAAAAGTAATCCCGAGTCCATGCGATTATATCAGCTATAGATGAATGAGGGTTCTTGATGTAGTGCCATCTGAGGGATCAAAGATCACGGGTGTTCAGCTTAGGCTTGCGCCCTTGCCCTTTATGCACAGAAATTCCTCCAGATTCCTTGTATCGTTTCATGATTTTATGCACCATAGAGGGTAGAAAAATCCAAATCCCTTTGCATCTTTCTTTGAGGAACATTGTTTTTGAACATTTCAATAATTTTCTCATGCATTTGTTGACAAACTGGAGAGCCTCAGAGCATCTTTGCTCCTCAAGGACTAGGCTTTTCCTGGATACTGATTTTGTACCAAATCCTGATTATACTCACCTATTGACATCACCTGCTTCAAATTACATAATTATTTAATTATTTTACCTCATTCCTAACCCTAAATTGCCCTCGTAACAACTTTCTTTGGAATGTGTTGCAGGCCTGAAATACAGGAATGAATATACAGTGGTGCTTGAAAGTTTGTGAACCCATTAGAATTTTCTATATTTCTGCATAAATATGACCTAAAACATCTTCAGATTTTCACACAAGTCCTAAAAGTAGATAAAGGGAACCCAGTTAAACAAATGAGACAAAAATATTATACTTGGTCATTTATTTATTGAGGAAAATGATCCAATCTTGCATATCTGTGAGTGGCAAAAGTATGCGAACCTTTGCTTTCAGTATCTGGTGTGACCCCCTTGTGCAGCTATAACTGCAACTAAATGTTTCCAGTAACTGTTGATCAGTTCTGCACACTGGCTTGGAGGAATTTTAGCCCATTCCTCCATACAAAACAGCTTCAGCTCTGAGATGTTGGTGGGTTTCCTCACATGACCTGCTCACTTCAGGTCCTTCCATAACATTTTGATTGGATTAAGGTCAGGACTTTGAATTAGCCATTCCAAAACATTAACTTTATTCTTCTTTAACCATTCTTTGGTAGAATGACTTGTGTGCTTAGGGTCGTTGTCTTGCTGCATGGCCCACCTTCTCTTGAGATTCATTTCATGGACAGATGTCCTGACATTTTCCTTTAGAATTCGCTGGTATAATTCAGAATTCATTGTTCCATCAATGATGGCAAGCCGTCCTGGCCCAGATGCAGCAAAACAGGCCCAAACCATGATACTACCACCACCATGTTTCACAGATGGGATAAGGTTCTTAAACTGGAATGCAGTATTTTCCTTTCTCCAAACATAACACTTCTCATTTAAACCAAAAAGTTCTATTTTGATCTCACCTGTCCATAAAACATTTTTCCAATAGCCTTCTGGCTTGTCCCTATGATCTTTAGCAAACTGCAGATGAGCAGCAATGTTCTTTTTGGAGAGCAGTGGCTTTCTCCTTGCAACTCTGCCATGCACACCATTGTTGTTCAGTGTTCTCCTGATGGTGGACTCACGAACATTAACATTAGTCAGTGTGAGAGAGGCCTTCAGTTGCTTAGAAGTTACTCTGGGGTCCTTTGTGACCTCGCCGACTATTACACGCCTTGCTCTTGGAGTGATTGTTGTTGATAGACTTTGATAGATCCCTGTTCTTTAAATAAAACAGGGTGCCCACTCACACCTGATTGTCATCCCATTGATTGAAAACACCTGACTCTAATTTCACCTTCAAATTAACTGCTCATCCTAGAGGTTCACACACTTTTGCCACTCACAGATATGTAATATTGGATCATTTTCCTCAATAAATAAATGACCAAATATAATATTTTTGTCTCATTTCTTTAACTGGGTTCTGTTTATCTACTTTTAGGACTTGTGTGAAAGTCTGATGATGTTTTAGGTCATATTTATGCATAAATATAGAAAATTCTAAAGGGTTCACAAATTTTCAAGCACCACTGTATATTAACAAATGAAATGAAGTTGACCAGAAAAAACAACAATATGAAACATCTTGGGTTCATACTGTCTGCAATGAAATACAAGTCAAAGTAAATTTAGAAATCATTTTATTTTAGTGAGCACATTTCATTTTATTTTAGTGAGTACAGTGTAGGCCAGCCATGCAGGAGTATGGTTACCACTATCATATTAATCAGGTTAGCTAACTTGGATATGTTTTATATGTGACTCTACTTTCTTGTGTCATCTAATAACGTACTCTAGATACTTTGTCAGGATGGGTCATTGTATGGTCTGTCTGGCATGCCTTCTGTTACTAAAATGCACTATCACTGGACAGACAATTGATAACTCTATAGTTGATTTTTGTCTTATTAGCTTCACCTCTCCATGCTCAAATGTCTATCTATACCCATGACTGGAGCATTCCTTTCATTTTAGTTTATAAAGAGTGTTTTGGCACATGTCTGTCATTTAAAATGAACCATAGGTCATTGCTGGGTTTCAGTCATGTGACTTTTCTTAGCGGTTTTACCGGAAGTGAAATAGCTGGTGGTCTAAACAACTGCCTTAGTGCAGACAACTATCAATAATTTATTTAAAATATATTTTTGGGGCTTTTGTTTACCTTTATTGGATAGGACAGTGTAGAGACAGGAAATGAGCGGGAGAGAGAGACGGGGAGGGATCGGGAAATGACCTCGGGTCGGAATCGAACCTGGGTCCCCGGATTTATGGTATGGCACTTTAGCCACCTCGCCCCATCACTAATTTATCAGAGTATGCTTGTAATCTAGAAGCCACTGCTCACTTTAGATATATTCAGAAGATTGCTATATGCAATGGAATCGACCCCTACAGTCTGGGAAAGAAGGATTTGTCATACGATCTTGAAAACTACCCTTCAGTTGAGTTCCCCGACATCTCGAACTATCTGGTGTTGCAGACGTCCTTCTACACCACAAAACAGATGAAAGTGTGGAAGAGGTTGGAGGCTTACAACTTTTTTGTATGTGGCTGGGTAAAAGAACCTTGGTATCAAGCTGCTGCCGAATGAATCCTGGATTGTTTTTGCCTGTGTATGTTTTTTTTTTTTTTTAAGCTTTTCGTTCACGTCTTTACAATGAAACGCAGCAGGTTGAAGTGAAAACAAACAAAAGTTCACTTGATTCTCACTTGTGTTGGCTCTTATCTCTCAGGTAAATCATTCACAAAGATCATCAGAAACCCCTTTAAAGACCTGGATCTTAGCCCATGTTTACATTAGACCGTATCAGCGGATCATCAGATTAACGTTTTTAAAACGATTAGTGTGCACACAGCAACACCAATACACGATTCGCCTGCACACAGCAACGCCAATACACGGATACGCTCGGCTCTGCAGGCATCCTGCGCGCCAAATCACTCCGCCCTGAACAGCGAGTGCCCTCTGGAGGGTGCGCACTCCGGCCCTGCGCAGCTCACAGAGCACGCGAGTGAAGTGAACAAGCTGTGATTCAGGACTGAGCCGCTGTGTGTGTGATCCCAGCGCATATCACTTACCACTTGCAAGTGGAAGGATGGCAAGCCTAAAGACAATCATAACTACACAATGGGCAGTATTTGCATCAGTATTTGCAGTATTTTCATACTTTTATACTCTTTAATGAAAGGTGATACAAGGCGGAAGTCCGCGCAGTTTTTCAGCAGTCGCGTCACATGACCAACGCCAGCGAATCAGGAAGGTGGATGTCACAGTGACGTTGTCCAATGAGACGCCAGCTAGAGCTCAGCACAGCGTATCCACGTATTCTGAATGTTTACACAGCACCGGAGCTGACACGATCTAGATTGAATACGTGGACGCTGGCGGATTCCTGTTTCCCGGCGTTTCCAGGCGGTTTAATGTAAACGGACAGTGCATCCGCGAAGAAAACGAGACAGATACGGTCTAATGTAAACGTAGCCTTAGTTAAACAAGATGGAGAAGTGATCACGGCACATTGTAACTGTATGGCTGGCTAAGAATTTTGTTGCAACCTTCATCCATATGGATTTTGTGAGGCGTGAACAAAGAAACAGCTGGGGACTTTAGCGCTTCATGACTAAAAAAAAAGTAACGTAAAATAATGACACCTAGCAAGAAAAGTATTTGGAAAACACTAAGGTCAGAGCTGAGAGGGAAATACAAACCTTTCACCAAGTAATCACTGCAAACTCGAGTATGCTTCGACTCGGCTCCCTTCGATTTCAGGGAGAGGTTCAAAAGCCACCTTTCTCAACGTCTTTTTATGAAATCCTGTGTTCATTCGCCCTTTTTTATTAGTTCACGGGGAACCCTGAAGAAACTTTTATCAGTTTCACGGTTTGATCAATTCGAACAACCTAAAACAATGCAAGCGTAAGGCATTTTTCATGCGAGCAATGCACCTTCTCTGTACAAATGCTTTGTCAACTGAGCTTTAGTAGACCACCAGTTAAAGTTCTGATTAACTAATGAGGTGGATGTGACATCATGTGAAACCCAGCAATAGATAATGTTAAAGATTCAAGGAATCAGTCATTTTAAAAACATTCCATCTTCATCTGGTCTTTTAAATGTAAATGCATTCATGAAGTTCTTTAGTACGGTGGCCGGGAAGTGCAAAATGAAATTACATATGCAAAACACTTTTACCAAGGACAAATCAAATTTACGTTTTAGAAAACAAACTGACAAGATGTGAAACACTTTTACGAATGCTGAGACAAATTTACAAATGAAAATCTTCATGGAAGGGGAATGTACCAAATGCCGCAAGCGACCCAGAAGTACGGGGGCCGGGAAGTGATAGAGTGAGCAGTCAATTCGTGTTCCCTGTGTCCGGAATCACTCACTACTCACTATATAGTCCTTCTATATAGAATTCCCTATATAGTGAGTAAGGAGTAGTGAATGAGTGAGTGATTTCAGACACAGCCATTATCTTGTTCCCTGTGTGCTTGGTCCTTCTGTCTGGTCCATGTCCTTTAAAAATTCTAGAGACTGTCCACACGAACCACATTAAGCGGTTCATGTGTTTTCCACAAAAGGGGCAAAACATCATTCGTTCACAGGCAGTGTTCCATCACCATAAACTCCATAGAAAACAACAGGAATTGACCGCTCACTCAATCACTTCTGGGTCACTTGTGGCATTTGGTACATTCCCCTTCCGTGAAGATTTTTGTTTGTAAATTTGTTTCCAGACTGGTAAAAGTGTTCCGCCAGTTGTCTTAGGGCTCGTAAAAGTGTTTCACATTTTGTCAATTTGTTTTCTAAGCTGTAAATTTGTTTTGTCCTTGGTAAAAGTGTTTTGCTAATGTAATTTTGTTTTATAAAATGTAAAAGTATTTCAGATTTTGTAACTTTGTTTTCCACTTTCTGGCCACCGTACTTTAGTCTTCAGCATGTCCAGATGTAAACTATCACAGGGGAGTCTGTAGAGCTTGACACAAATCACGTCTTTCTTCTTTCTCAGTTCACACGCTCAAGATATCGTCTTGCACGTTTGACTTTTAATCACTTTTGGCCAAGTAGGATTGGGCAAGTGCAAAAGCATGTGTGAGCGTATGTGAGTGTTGGGGAGATTCATTAAACAGCCCCAATGTTTGTTTTACTTTCATGGCTATAAGTCAAGCAAAGGATCCAGTGATTGTTTAAACTGAGTCTCCAAGCCACACACACATAAACACACTCCTACAGAGACACACTCCCACACTCACTCACTTCTCAAACCATGCGTCTCTTATAGGGCTTCTTGACTAAACAGATGAGACAAGCATTCTTCACCATTATTTATGTAAGGAAAGCTCTGGAGAAGCACACAACCATTACAGCTAAATTACCTCCCCATCTCTCTCTCACACACACACACACACACACACACACACACACACACACACACACACGTCATGATTACTGGGTCAGTGTGTTTCCAGAAGGAGAATAAGAGAAAGATCTGATGTCATGACCAATTAATAGGCCAAAAACTAAGCCATTTAAAGAAATATTAACTTTACAGGCATTTAGCAGACACACTTATCCAGAACAAAGTACAACATACCCAGAGCAGCTTGAGGAGCAGTTGAGAGTTAGGTGCCTTGCTCAAGGGCACTTCAGCCATTCCTACTGGTCCAGAGAATTAAACCAGCAACCTTTAAGTCCCAAAGCCTGCTTCTCTAACCTTTAGGCCATGGCTTTATTAGGAGTTGATCTTTCCTCACACCTCTACAACACCACTACATGTGCACAGTGAGATCCAAAAATAAGGAGACCACATTAAAAATCTGTTTTTTTTTTCATAAAAAATGGAAATAAAGAAAAAGTTTTAGACTTTTGAAAAAAAAGTAAAACAAAGACAGGAAATGTTTAATAATTTTAATATCCAGTATTCCTGATTTTGCACTATTCCTAGGTCACTACTTAGATTTAAGCACATTTGTGATATTGACTATTTTAAAGGAGAACTGAAGGCAAATTTTTTTATCATCAAAATTCTATTTATCTCCTTTTATTAAATATAGGAATGTGTTTTTGATAGCTATTTTGTCACTGCTATAGCAAGTTATGAGTGTTTGAAATACGTAATATATCAGTCCATATGTCAGAGCGATGGCTGATTCGCTGAGACCTGTGCAAGACATCGTAGGACGGAAGTAAAACGTCACGAAATCAAAGTGACCAACATCTGCCAACATTGTCAAAAGACGCGCATGCCCTCTTTCGAATGCTGATGTAATCAAGCCGGAAGTTTTGTTTGTTTTGATGGCAATCAGGAAAGTTTGAAAAAAGTAGGCAGTAATCGTCATTTAAACTCGTTTTTGTGCAATATTTCATTTGGAAATCAGTTCATTTGGTGGAATAAATCTATGTAAACAGTTTTCAAAATGGCGGCACTGACACCTGGCTGACACTTCGAATTTCGAAGTCTCGCACAAGCCTTGTGAAGATTACAAGATAAGCGACGCCTGCCGTGGACCAAACAAACTAAATTCAACATGGCTAAAAACTGAATAGGCCGATAAGTATAATATTTAATTGCAATTAGTTGCCAATACGAGTCACGATATAAGGTTACTACAACCGAAAACGTAATTGAATAACACGTTAATTAAGAAATAAAGCAAGTTTAAAAATGACTTCAGTTCTCCTTTAACTTCTTTGGACAAAAGGTCAAATCTCTTATCTCTTTGGATAGATTGTAATATCTATGAGCCAATCACAGTACAGCAGGTAAGATTTGTTGGACAGGTAGCAAGGGAATAAAACAGGACACCTTGTGCTGTTGGAGGAAAATAATCAATGATGGGTGGTGTGAAGCATCTTGATATGATGCAGAGTTACTTGTATGGCCAAAAAGTTGATTATTTTCCAATAATGGCACATCCTGAAGCATTTGATTTATCATATACAACAGCACCTTGCCAACACTTTCTATTACAAGAGGTGTGATACTCCTTTATTTATTTGTAGTTACATTATGTTGTCATTTTGTTTCCATGAAATGAATGAGTTCCTGTTTTCACTTGCGTTATAGCAGCTATAGCATTTGTTCACTCACCAGCCTCTATTTTTCTCTTTAAGCTTAGAAGAGAAAAAAAAATCATACAGATTTGAATATTTTATGTAAATTGAATGCAGGGACATGTGAATTGACATGATATTATCAGTCATCACTGAAGAACACCCCAGATCCTATAACACTGACACAAAAATGCTGCAATCTAGGCTTGCCTCAGCTTGCCAGTCAACATTGTTTCTTTTTCCTCATAGATATCTCATAATCTTTCACTTTTCAACACCTTCATGAATCTGTTGCTTCACTTTTTTTTAAGTGACACGACACATCCATCCATCCATCCATCCATTATCTGTAACCGCTTATCCTGTGCAGGCTCGCGGGCAAGCTGGAGCCTATCCCAGCTGACTCTGGGCGAGAGGTGGGGTACACCTTGGACAAGTCACCAGATCATCGCAGGGCTGACACAAACAACCATTCACACTCACATGCACACCTACGGTCAATTTATAGCCACCAGTTAGCCTAACCTGCATGTCTTTGGACTGTGGGGGAAACCGGAGCACCCGGAGGAAACCCATGCAGACACAGGGAGAACATGCAAACTCCGCACAGAAAGGCCCTCGTCGGCCCCAGGGCTCAAACCCAGAACCTTCTTGCTGTGAGGCGACAGCGCTAACCACTACACCACCGTGCTGGCCTGACATGACACAGTGAATGAAATTCATATAAAACTTAACATTTTGGTCTGATCAATATAATAACATTATTAGATAGCTACTGTATGTGATAAATTGGACATTTTCCGAGTAAATGAGTGATTAAGTGATTACAATGATGATGACGGATGAATTTTTAAGAGTTTTCAGGGCATAGAGCATTGGGTGTTTGTGAGATGAGTTGAAATGTGGCCTCAGAACAGGACTGATTTTAACTCATACAGAATTCATAAGGAATTTTAACAAGCAACAACACGTGCAAATGAAGTCGTGAGAAAAAAACCCCCGAGAAGCAACAAACCTGCCCGAAAACCTGGCTCTAATTATTCATAACTTTTCATATGAGTTCCTTTACAACAGTTTTGCCATTATATGAAAGAACAAATTGAACCATGTACTAGGCAAAGGCTCTTAGTTTTTATCTTACTCTTAGTATACAACCCCAATTTTAGAAAAAGTTTGGGACGCTGTGTAAACTGGAAATAAAAAACAATGTGATAATTTGAAAATCATGGAAACCCTATATTTCATTGAAAATAGTACAAAGACAACATATCAAATGTTGAAAATGAGAAATTGTATTGTTTTTTGAAAAATATCTTCTCATTTTGAATTTGATGTCAGCAACACATTTCAAAAAAGTTGGGACAGGGGCATGTTTCCCACTGTGTTGCATCACCTCTACTTTTAATAACACACTGTAAATACTTGGGAACTGAAGAGACCAATTGCTGTAGTTTTGAAAGAGAAACGCTGTCCCATTCTTGCTTGTTGTACAATTTCAGTTACTCAACAGTTCGGGGTCTCCTTTGTCGTATTTTGCACTTCATAATGCGCCAAATTTTTTAAATGGGAGATGGGTCTGGGCTGCAGGCAGGCCAGTTTAGCACCCAGACTCTTACTTCGAAGCCATGCAGTTTTAATATGTACAGAAAGCGGTTTGGCATTGTCTTGCTGAAAGAAGGAAGGCCTTCCCTGAAAAAATATTTTGTCTGGATGGTAGCATATTGCTCTGAAACATGTATATGAGTGATTCTACGCTTATGGGTACTGAAATGGGGACATGAACTTATTTTTAAAAATTCACCTAAAACCATTTCTTTTTTTACCATCAGGTCACAAAACATGTAATCTTTAATGAATGATATGTTAAAAGATAACTTTAATTTTCTGAGATGTAATAAAAACATATTTATATGCCAAAGTCAGAACGTAACAGAAGTCTCATCTCATCTCTCATCTCATTATCTCTAGCCGCTTTGTCCTTCTACAGGGTCGCAGGCAAGCTGGAGCCTATCCCAGCTGACTACGGGCGAAAGGCGGGGTACACCCTGGACAAGTCGCCAGGTCATCGCAGGGCTGACACATAGACACAGACAACCATTCACACTCACATTCACACCTACGCTCAATTTAGAGTCACCAGTTAACCTAACCTGCATGTCTTTGGACTGTGGGGGAAACCGGAGCACCCGGAGGAAACCCACGCGGACACAGGGAGAACATGCAAACTCCACACAGAAAGGCCCTCGCCGGCCCCGGGGCTCAAACCCAGGACCTTCTTGCTGTGAGGCGACAGCGCTAACCACTACACCACCGTGCCGCCCCATAACAGAAGTGTTGTGGACATATATATTCTCAATTTTAACAATGTAGAATTACTTTTTGAAACATAGGAAGGTGATGTTTTAGCAAATATAATTAATAAACATGTGTAGTAGAATAAACATACGCATTCTTTCAATAAGATTAACATGGTATATAGCTAGATTGTAATTAATTTGTAACAGATGCGAGATGGACAATCGTAACAGAAGTAATGTAACAGACATCATTTTGGAACTCATAGGCTTGACTTTGGCATATAAATATGTTTTTATTACATCTCAGAAAATTAAAGTTATCTTTTAACATATCATTCATTAAAGATTACATGTTTTGTGACCTGATGGTAAAAAAAGAAATGGTTTTAGGTGAATTTTTAAAAATAAGTTCATGTCCCCATTTCAGTACCCATAAGCGTGGAATCACTCATATATAATTTAGCATTAATGATGCCTTGCCAGATATACAAGCTACCCATGTCATGTGCACTAATGCACCCTCATACCATCACAGATGCTGGCTTTTGAACTGTGCACTGATAACAAGCCGGATGGTCCCTCTCCTCTATAGCCTGGAGGACATAGTGTCCATGATATTCGAAAAAGAAATTCTACTTTTGATTTGTCAGACCTCAGGACAATTTTCCACTTCACCTCAGTCCATCGTAAAAGAGCTCAGGCCCAGAGAAGGTGGCAGTGTTTCTGGATATTGTTTATATCTGGTTTTAACTTGCATTTGTGGATGCAGTAATGAACTGTTTTCACAGACGATGGTTTTCTAAAGTGTTCCTGAGCCCATACAGTGATTTCCACTACAGACACGTGTCTGGTTTTAATGCAGTGTTTCCTGAGGGCCTGAAGATCACAGGCATCCAATGTTGGTTTTCAGCCTTGTCTCTTGCATACAGAGATTTCTCCAGATTCTCTGAATCTTTTAATGATATTATGTACCATAGATGATGTGATCCCAAATTCTTTGCAGTTTTACTTTGAGTAACATTATTCTTAAATTGTTGCACTGTTTGCCCACACAGTCTTTCACAGTGGTGAACCCCTCACCATCTTAACTTCTGAAAGACTCCTCCTCTCTGGGATGCTCTTTTTATATCCAGTCTTGTTACTGACATGTTGTCAATTAACCAAATTAGGTTTTTTTTTTTATCATGACACAACTTTTTCAGTCTTTTGTTGCCCCTGTGCCAACTTTTCTGAAATGTGTTGCTGACATCAAATTCAAAATGAGCATATATTTTTCAAAAATTAATACAATTTTTGAGTTTCAACATTTGACATGCTGTCTTTGTACTATTTTCAATAAAATTTTGTGTTTCTATGATTTGCAAATCTCCACATTCTGTTTTTATTTATATTTTACACAGTGTCCCAACTTTTTTTGCAATTGGGGTTGTACATTAACGTAATTATTTTGAAAAGAGGAACTGAAAGTTAAATACTACACTGTGGTTTGTGCTTCTAAGTGTTAATGAGTGTGTGTGTGTGTTAGCCGTAGGACATGACATGCCATTCCGTTCTTTGACAGAATTGGGGCAAAAGACGGAACAGTAGACTGTCTTAAATATCCAACACTGAGAAATGAAGCTGAGACATTGTAGTGTAGCACATACTATACTGTGTGTTCGAGCTGATCTGATCATATTACTCTTATAACTCAGCTTGTCTTAACCTGAGTTTATGGAACATTCCCATACCTCTGTTTGCCATTTGTTGTTTCTTTTCAGTGTAAAGTGAGCTACAATACAGAATGTATACACCTGTTATGTGTTAGAGAGAGAGTGAGTGTGTGTGCATGTGTGTGTGCACGTACCGGTGTGTGTGTGTGTGTGTGCGTACGTGTGCATGTGAGCACACATGTGGTGGTGGCGTTAGATGGAGGAGGCATGTGCGTTTCCTCCCTGAGAGGCCTCTTTGGGCTGGGCTTGTGTGTGTGTGTGTGTGTTTGTGCATGTGTGTGTCAATGAACTCGTTGCCTTAGTGCTGTTTCTGAGAGCTGAGGGTCACAGGGTGCAGAATTCCTCTGGCTGTTTACAGTTCTTGGCCTACACCATTAGAAACCACTTGCGCGCGCGCGCACACACACACACACACACACACACACACATATCACATCATGTTTTCATATGCATAACCATGTGTGGTACCAAATCTAATATATATATATATATATATCTATATATATATATATATATATATATATATATATATATATATATATAATACTCTTTTCTCTGAAACTTTTGTGTGTGTAACATTTGAGACCATTCTGATACATTTAGATTGCAACATATGTTAAATAATAGTTTGAAGTTTCAGTGTAAATATTTAAAATAAATATTAGATATAAATTTTAAATATAAATGTAAGTGTGAATGTTAAATATAAATATTAAACATAAATATGCATCAAAAATGTAAATTTTTGATGCATATCCCCACCCTCTCAGACTGTATGACCGTGAACTGGACTAGTGGTTAGCGTGTCTGCCTCTCAACCAGGAGATTGTGAGTTCTACTCATGGTTGGGTCATACCATCATAAAAGACCATCATAAGACCATCATAAAAATGGTACCTACTACCATCTAGCAAGGCACGCTGCAATACATATGTGAGTGAGGAGTCAAACTCTCATGGTTACCAGATGACTAGCCCCCCACTGTAACCCTAGCTGTATACTGTAGGTGAGAGGCCGAGGGCTATAGAAACGGAGATCAGCGCCGCACCCATACGCCTTAAAGAGTTGGTTAGTAGTGGGACAGGAGACTGGCTGGGAAGACCAGATTCTGGCGTGAGAGGGACTTTGACTCTCAGACTGTATATCATGTGAAAACACAGCCCCCGTAGGGTTGTTTCATGTTTATACTATACCATGTTAGTTTTGGAACAAGGTTGAGGCTGTAGAAAGCTGATGCCATTCTGATTTAAAAACAGCCTGTGGCTGCCAAGGTCTTGTTGTAAATCAAATAACTGGAATTAAGTCAAAACAATTACTGCAAACCATCGACTGCAGAAAACATGGACGGCGTGGTTCAATAGCCTCCCATTCTATAGGATTGAAGCCAAAATACCTTGGCGATGTTGTGAAATTTGGAGCCAGAGTTCGCACAGGGACTTTCTGCTGCTCGAGTCTGCATAGTGGAGATGAGAGTTGAAGTCAGGTCCACCTTTTTCCTTGGTAGTCCCACCCCTTTCTCCCAATGTACAGTGATAAAAAAAATGATCAGACGAGCATGGGCACATTCTCAAATTCTCTTTATTACATCTACGCAGAGAGCTTAAATAGTTTCAGCTGGAGATAGTTCATTAATATTGATGTGTCAAGGAAGGATATTTATCACATGAGCTGGAAATATGCTGACATTGATGTGACTAACTTTACCCATTCATCACCAGTGAGTTAATTGCTCATTATTTGGGACACGTTGCTATTCTGAGTGCACTGTAAACTAGCCTACTGATAAAATCCTTCCTAATGTGATCAGTAGTGTATGTGTTCACTGACGAACAAATGGCTTTTGCACAAATTTCGATAGCTGGCTGCCTGGATGTCGTTAATAACGAAATAAAATAGTTATTAATATTGCTCTATGGCGAGGTAGCTGGTGCGACTAAACTAGCCGTTTCCTGTGAAACCTCTATGTTTCAAACATTTTTTATTTGAAATGGCTAACAATTTGTAGGTATATGAAAGTAACAGAGCCTTCTAGCCAAGGGTGTCAATCAATTCATTCCCAAGAGTAGCCACACCTTCTTAAGATGTAGTAGAATAATGTTTTTAAAAAGATTTCTGGGGAAAAATAAAAATAGTGCAGATATCGGCATAGCGAAAACTAACTTCAAATTAGACACTATACATGGAAAGCCATTTTAGATGAGGAAAGTGATATGAAAAAAAAAGACTAGTTTGTCATTTAAACACATGGGGATGAGCAGGGTTAAAAATTGTACTGCCACGAGCCAGCAGGGGCGCTAGACCTGGGTTGCTTCAATTTTTCGAGATGTTATGCTCTCTGTTTTCTCCAGTTGATGCTAAAACATATGCTATGGCAAAGTGAAAATTTAACTGCTTACAGACTACAGTGTACAGAACTGTTTCTGTTTTCTACAGAAATCCAAAAAGCCCCAAATTAGTGTCCTAAATCAATCTTTGCAATATGTATCTGAAAACAGAGAAATGATTATCTGTGCAGGATCACGAAAATATCCATGAAAAAGTTCAATGTTTTCCATCAGTTATTTAAGAAAGTGAAAATTTAAAGCTAGACTGCCTTTCAGATTTTTCAAGTTTAGGTCATAAAAAGAATTTTTCCCGACAACCAATTATTTTTGTTTAGTGGAACGAAAGCTACTGAATTCGAATCACAGGCTTCCAATTTTATTAATTAAAAAAATAGAACAATTAATGAATTTAAGACCACGTGGCCCTAAATTCTCAATTTTTTCCTGCTTCACCATGACAAGATACTATGTCATGCATGACGTGGTGGGCTTTCCCTGTTTGTACAAGGCAATGTGGGATACAAATTTGAAACAAGAGAGGAAAATGGAGGACATGAATGAAACGTGAAAGGCCGACTACAGTAATGGAAAGCGAGAAGAAAAGACGTTATGTTGCGAAGGAAAGAAATGCAGGACCAAACTAATAAATATCGGCGGTCAGCGAGCATCTCGGTGTGATCAGCTGTTCGTTTAGCGACAGAATGATGTAACTGTCAGTGCACAGTCAAAGGTAAACCTGTAGATGGCAGTAATGCAACACTGTGGATGTCAGCTGCTGTAAAACCCAAAAGAAGAAGAAGGTAAACGTGCGTATGTGCACATGGATTCCCTCTGTCTACTTGACTGCACGAAGTGAGCGATTTCATGCACATTATTTGCTCAGGAATCCCCTCAAATTAAATAACTTTCCAGACACAGAATGGCCTGTTTTTTTTTTTTTTTTTGAGATATTACAGAAATAAACATCACAATGACCAAATTTCAGAGGGAACTAAATTTCACCGTTTTTATGAAATTGAAAGGCCGTCTAGCTTTAATCTATTCTAGATTCATTACACATAAACTAAAGTGTGTCAAGCATTCTTCTATTTTAATTTTAATAATTGTGGCCGACAGTGCAAAAAAAAAAAGTCTCAAAATATTAGAATATTTCATTTTGAGTTTGAGTTAAACAGTATAAATACCGTGTATCTCTCAGTCTAGTTCAGTACACACAACCACAGTCAGGGAGAAGACTGCTGACCTGACAGTTGTCCAGAAGATGATCATCGACACCTCCACAAGGAGGATAAGCCACAGAAGGTCATTGTTGAAAAGGCTGAATCAGGCTCAGACAACGGCGACCACAGACTGTTGAGCAGTTGAAGTCTTGTATCAAGCAAGAATGGACAAAAATTCCAATTGCCAAACTGCAAAAATTAGTATCTTTACATCCCATACAATTAAAAAGTGTTATTTAAAGGAAACGTGATGTAACACAATGGTAATAATGCCTCTGTGCATTTTTTTTTTGTGTGTGTGTTTTTTGCAGGCATCAGTTTTAACTTTGTTAATATTTACAAAATACAGTTAAGTTAGTAAAACTACTGAAAATCTTTTTTGTAATTTTGTCAGTTAAATAAAAATTCATGTGAATTAACAAATCATAGATTTGTGTTTTGATTGCATTTGGGAAAATATCCCAACTTTTCTGGGGTTAGTGGATATGTTGCAGGTAAAGTCTGTTCTCAGGTTAAACCTGTATTCAACCTAGGTTGAATTGATGAACCACATTTTACCTAGGTTAAATATATTGACAGGATTCAATCTAGGTTAAATTTATAATTTTTGTATATTTTGAGAGTTTTTCGTTAGGGTTTGGGAAAGCTTGTAATGTTACCTCGCATAGTGTAGTGGTAAACATTGTGAACTATAGATCTGGAGCATGAGTTCAAATCCTGCTGAGTACAATAAAAATTCTTTATTTCATTGTGCTTTGTAGAGAGGTAGTTGAGAAGGTATAACAGCAAGGGAAGGGAATCCAGGTGATGAGGACCAGAGAGGGAAGGTTAGTGGGGAGAGAGCGTGAGAGATGACGACAATTTCCATTTTCTTCTTTTTTTTATTATTATTATTTTTTAAATTATTTCAACCTCCCAAAAAAAAACAAACAAAAAAACCCCCGCCCCTATTTTTTTTATGGCACCCCATAAAAAAAAAAATCCCTTTTCATACAGTTGAACCTAGGTTGAATACACATTTTACCTAGGTAAAATGTGGTTCACCAATTCTGCCTAGGTTGAATATAGGTTTAACCTAAGACTGGATTTAACCTGCAACAGATACATATACATTATTGATAGCTGTGAAAATAAAAGTGCACTTATTCACCCGAGCGCAGGCTCAAACGTGATTTTGGCATTGAAAAGTGAAAGCAAGTGCTTTACCACTGCAGTAATCACTGATTAAAATAAAAAGGGAAACACCCATCCATGCTGTACAGCCTATATGCCTAATTGTGCATTTTGAAATCATTAGAAAAACAAGTTGTGATCTCAAGAAAAAAAGTGTTTGTAGAAATAGATTTAATTAAATTCCAATTATCTCATCTCATTATCTCTAGCTGCTTTATCCTGTTCTACAGGGTCGCAGGCAAGCTGGAGCCTATCCCAGCTGACTACGGGCGAAAGGTGGGGTACACCCTGGACAAATCGCCAGGTCATCACAGGGCTGACACATAGACACAGACAGCCATTCACACTCACATTTCACACCTACGGTCAATTTAGAGTCACCAGTTAATCTAACCTGTATGTCTTTGGACTGTGGGGGAAACCGGAGCACCCGGAGGAAACCCACGCAGACACGGGGAGAACATGCAAACTCCACACAGAAAGGCCCTCGCTGGCCACGGGGCTCGAACCCGGACCTTCTTGCTGTGAAGCGACAGCTCTAACCACTACACCACTGTGCCGCCCCTCAATTCCAATTATGTGCTTAACAAAACGATCTTGGTGGCTGTGGATTGTTTTTGACTTGGCTCAGAAATGCCATCAGTCGAACTGCTTTACACATCTTCACCTTTGTTCTAAAAAATACACACTTTGATGTAAGCCTGGCAATCCGACAGGCACTGTGTTTTCCTGTGATGCACACACAGAGAGCGGGGTCAATTGGCAAATGAAAAAAATATGTTCTACATTACATTTAATATTTACCATTGTTACAGATTTACATTTACAATTAATTTTTTAGGTTTGGTTTGGCTGTCGCGCACGACAGATCCAAGTTCTGCATCAACTGTCTTGTTTGTGGATGTGAGCTCTTTGATGGCTTAACAATCCAATTGCCGACCCACAGACTTTAGTACACTTATCACAAGGATAACTTCCAGGCACTGATATCCTTTCCTTCCAGCAACGCCGCTTCTCCTAAAGTTCCGCAGTCCGCCTTTTCTCAAACTTTGCCACACCACCCTTTACAACTGCCCTCCACTGAGCTCTGTTTTTGGCAAGGTTCTCAAAGTCTGATATGCCACATTTAATAAGTGAACCATTAAGCAGGTCTTTATAACACTTCTTTGGGGTACCAACAGGAAGTACACAATCAGATAATTCACCATAGAACAGTGCACAAGGTAATCTTTCATCAGTCATACAAAGCACAACGAAAGTGGACTTCCATGATAAAGGCCTCAATTCCATGTGTGTGGCAACGAGATAGCACTTCGGTGTTCGGGACATGACCTTGCCAAGATATTCCAGCGATTCTATGTAGACGGTATATGTGAAATGTATCAAGCTGCCTTATGTGATATCGGTATAGTGACCATGTTTCACAACCATAGAGTAACACTGTTAAAACTGCAGCCTGATAGACTGATACTTTGGTACCTCGACAGATGTCATGAATTTCCCATAGCCTTGCAGCAAGACGACCAAATGTAGAAGAAGCTTTTGCAATCCGTGCAGTGATTTCAGCATCAACAGAGCAATCATTAGATAGTACACTACCCAAGTAACACAATTTGGTGACTACTTTTAATCTATCTGACCCAATCATCACTGTTGGTTCTCTACAACATGTACCAGGTCTGGGTTGTAAAAGAACTTCAAGTCTCTTTATGGAGATGGAGAGGCCATATCTTGTGGTTGCCTTATAAAAGCTGTCAGTAAGAATTTGGGCATCTTCTTCCATGTGCCACTAGAGCATAAAGTAGCTCTCTGATCAGCATGTGGTGGACTTTGGTCTTTGCCTTCAGACATTGGAGATTGAATATTCCACCGTTGTAACTAAAGTTCACATTGATACCTCTATTGCAGTCATGAAAGGCATCGTAGATCACAGCAGCCATTACAATGCTAAACAGCAAGGGTGTGAAAACACAGCCTTGCTTAACACCATAACATTTACAATGCCGTCCAGTGGATTGACACACTTAAGCTTTCTATTCCCAGTTGGAATCAAATAGATCGTTTATTCCATCTTAGGTGTATTTTTATCTGGAGCTAGGCCATTTATACATTCGTTCATGAAGAAAAATAGAAAAGAGATTAACAAGAAATCACCAAGAATAGCAGAATTTTTCACTTACCTGGTGTTTTCTATAGCAACGTTAAAGGAGATACGCCAAACTTTTATTTTTAAATACATTTCTGAGTGGATAGTATCGCCGTCCGTGACTCTTGTATGCTGCATACATGGGAATAAAAAAAAATATATTTTTGAGAGTTAAAATCAACTGCAAAGTTGGCATTCAAGCTGCCTGTTGAGCCAGCCAGCCCCGAGTGCCTGATGTCATAGCAGTAACCAGTTTTAAGGCTGAGGCCTTTGACAACTATAGACCAAAGCCAGACTTGGCAGGCGAGAGTGGTTGAAATGGCCTCTTCATTCAGATTTATTGGAGATTCTTCAGATTCCTCAGATAGTAATACATCTGACTGTGATAGTCCTGAAATTGGAATGTGTGTACATGCTACTGCTATACACATAGAACCGTATCAGTTCGAACCATCGGAAAGTGAATCCGATAGTAACACGTCGGTCACGGAGGCTCCACCTTACGAAATAAAGCTAGAGAACAAAGCTGTCTAGAGAATTGGATAGAATCGAACCGATAGTCTCATGTGACTCTCATTAAAACAGGATAGGCGTTATAACTTATGCAACATACATGTACATGCATGCATTTTCACTGATAAAACGTAAAAGGCTAATTCAAATCAAATCAAATCAAGTTTATTTGTACAGCGCTTTTAACAATAAACATTGTCGCAAAGCAGCTTTACAGAATTTGAGCGACTTAAAACATGAGCTAATTTTATCCCTAATCTATCCCCAATGAGCAAGCCTGTGGCGACGGTGGCAAGGAAAAACTCCCTCAGACGACATGAGGAAGAAACCTCGAGAGGAACCAGACTCAAAAGGGAACCCATCCTCATTTGGGCAACAACAGACAGCCTGACTATAATATTAACAGTTTTAACAGGTATAACCCTCAACTGTCCTCATGGGGCCGTCCTTCACAGGAGTGGGGCGATAAAACTCCGACCAGACACAGGGCACCAGGATGGATCAAGCAGGTCCGAGGGGCAGAAGAGGCCAGCATCTCAATCCCAGGATCAACATGTAACTCAGAGGGACAGATGGGGGGGGGGGGGGGGAGAGAGAGAGAGAGAAAGAAAACACGTTGTTAGGTATGCCCTAAAAATGACAAGTATTAAATCTGTGTGGTAGGCTCGCAGAGACGAGAGTCTTTACATCAGGCATGACGCACAATGGCATGTTAATATGGTAAAAAATATATCATGACCTGCTCTGGCTGGATGCTTGATTGGGTGATGGGAGCACACTCCTCAGCAATGATGAGATGCAGATGGGACCCTTAGGCCTGGCCAAGACAATTCAGTTACATTTCACCGGGTCTGGGACATGCGACAGAATGTCTGACGGCCGATTCCCTGCAGGCTACGATAGCCAGTCGAGGTCCCCACCGTCTCCACCAAAAGATTTCCTGTTGACTCCATGTAACTCAGAGGGACAGATTTGGGGGGGGGGGGGGGGGGGGGGAGAGAAAGAAGACACAGGTGGTTAGGCAGGTGGTTAGGTATGCCCAATGTCACCTGAATAAGTAGGAACAGTATACATATTGCACCGAGTACAAGCAGGGACTCCGGCAACTAACTATGACAGCATAACTAAAAGGAGAGAGCCAGAAGGTAACACAGGCATGAGGGAGCCCCGGGACATATTAAATAATAAATATTAACATATTTATAATTTTACACATATTAACTAATTAAATAATCAGATGAACTGAGACAATCACATTCTGAAGCAAATTAAATAATCTTATACCGGTAACTTAAACACACAGTACAAGTTACATGTATTAATCTAAATGCAGGCAAACAATGAGTGTTGTTGTTATGTAACCAAATGAGAGTTGCATCTTACCCGTCTGTGTTCTCGCTTCTTGAAGGCCAACCTTGTGGCTGATTGTTTTGAAACAATCTGACTTTCAGTTCTTCATTCAGTTTTTCGTTCATTCGCTTCTTCCATGTAAGGGCAAGATATTGCTGCTGAGGCAAGCATATCCAGCGGAGAAATCTGACGACTGGTTCACTCATTCTCCATTTTCTCCATACTGAGTACTCCGCTATTATTGCTCGGCTCACACTCCGGGAGAACTGGTGCAACTGAACTTACTTTCCTTTTCTTGTAGTTTTCTTTTCCTTTAATTGTTGGTATTGCACTCTCTTTCAATATGGGCTTATAGCCAATGCTCCTCAACAGATTAGAGGTTTCATACGAGTCCTCAGTAAAATGTGCCCATGAAATTCTCGCAAAACACGTCCAAGTCTTTGCAGTTTGAACATTCTTGAGCCATGAATGCAACATAAATCCACCTTCTGTCATCTTGCTGCACCCACCAGCAACACATCTACGTGGCATGGCAATAAATTAGCTCAAAATGGAGGATCGAAGTTGCAGTCAGCTCTGCGCTTTAGTATAGCGAAAATGGCGATGAGACCGATAACCTTCCTGCTGTGACGTCACAGATGTCAAGGTCATTCACTCAGACCGCTACCTATATGAATCATTTTAATCATAAAAATTACTATATTAGATTTATTGTTAACGCTTAAAACTATTCCTATGCCATTCGTGAGGTTTCAAGGCATTTATAAACAAAAAGAGAGGCCATGGTTCTGCGTATCTCCTTTAATGTCCGGTGGAATGATGCATACACCGATCTCTATAGGAAGAGGCATGTTCTGCATGGTATGTTAGTCAATAAATGCCAAAACTATACAAAGTTTTTAAAATAAGATTTTTTATAGTCAGTTGATGCTTGATAACATGAGAAAGTCTTTAAAACAAGAAGAGCAGAAAGTATTAAAAAGATTGATGAACACAACTGTTTTTTCCCCATAAATGCTCATTTCAGTTGAAACTTTTTTATAATGCATCCCAAAAAAACTGGCCAGAGGAATGCCTGTTTAAACATATTTAAACTTCATGCTGCATAATTCCACCAGACTTGATGGTATATTTAACATTTACTTTTAATTACCTCCGCCAGCTTTGTTGGAGGAGGTTATATTTTTTGCCTCCATTTGTTTCTTTGTTTGTCTATTCCCAATGTATCTCAAAAATCAGTGAACATATTTAGATGAAATTTTAAGAAAAGGTGGACCATGGACCAAGGAACAATACAACCCCGATTCCAAAAAAGTTGGGACAAAGTACAAATTGTAAATAAAAACGGAATGCAATAATTTACAAATCTCAAAAACTGATATTGTATTCACAATAGAACATAGACAACATATCAAATGTCGAAAGTGAGACATTTTGAAATTTCATGCCAAATATTGGCTCGTTTGAAATTTCATGACAGCAACACATCTCAAAAAAGTTGGAACAGGGACAATAAGAGGCTGGAAAAGTTAAAGGTACAAAAAAGGAACAGCTGGAGGACCAAATTGCAACTCATTAGGTCAATTAGCAATAGGTCATTAACATGACTGGGTATAAAAAGAGCATCTTGGAGTGGCAGCAGCTCTCAGAAGTAAAGATGGGAAGAAAATCACCAATCCCCCTAATTCTGCGCCGACAAATAGTGGAGCAATATCAGAAAGGAGTTCGACAGTGTAAAATTGCAAAGAGTTTGAACATATCATCATCTACAGTGCATAATATCAAAAGATTCAGAGAATCTGGAAGAATCTCTGTGCATAAGGGTCAAGGCCGGAAAACCATACTGGGTGCCCGTGATCTTCGGGCCCTTAGACGGCACTGCATCACATACAGGCAAGCTTCTGTATTGGAAATCACAAAATGGGCTCAGGAATATTTCCAGAGAACATCATCTGTGAACACAATTCACCGTGCCATCCGCTGTTGCCAGCTAAAACTCTATAGTTCAAAGAAGAAGCCGTATCTAAACATGATCCAGAAGCGCAGACGTCTTCTCTGGGCCAAGGCTCATTTAAAATGGACTGTGGCAAAGTGGAAAACTGTTCTGTGGTCAGACGAATCAAAATTTGAACTTCTTTATGGAAATCAGGGACGCCGTGCCATTTGGACTAAAGAGGAGAAGGATGACCCAAGTTGTTATCAGCGCTCAGTTCAGAAGCCTGCATCTCTGATGGTATGGGGTTTCATTAGTGCGTGTGGCATGGGCAGCTTACACATCTGGAAAGACATCATCAATGCTGAAAGGTATATCCAGGTTCTAGAGCAACATATGCTCCCATCCAGACGATGTCTCTTTCAGGGAAGACCTTGCATTTTCCAACATGACAATGCCAAACCACATACTGCATCAATTACAGCATCATGGCTGCGTAGAAGAAGGGTCCGGGTACTGGACTGGCCAGCCTGCAGTCCAGATCTTTCACCCACAGAAAACATTTGGCGCATCATAAAACAGAAGATACGACAAAAAAGACCTAAGACAGTTGAGCAACTAGAATCCTACATTAGACAAGAATGGGTTAACATTCCTATCCCTAAACTTGAGCAACTTGTCTCCTCAGTCCCCAGACGTTTACAGACTGTTGTAAAGAGAAAAGGGGATGTCTCACAGTGGTAAACATGGCCTTGTCCCAACTTTTTGAGATGTGTTGTTGTCATGAAATTTAAAATCACCTAATTTTTCTCTTTAAATGATACATTTTCTCAGTTTAAACATTTGATATGTCATCTATGTTCCATTCTGAATAAAATATGGAATTTTGAAACTTCCACATCATTGCATTCCGTTTTTATTTACAATTTGTACTTTGTCCCAACTTTTTTGGAATCGGGGTTGTAGATAAAATGTTCATGCAAATCTGTATATGTTGCTGAGTGGAAGTATGCACTCTACTAAGTGTCCTTCTAATATTTACAGTGTCTTGCAAATATATTCATCCCCCTTGGTGTTTGTCCTGCTTTGTCGCATTACGAGCTGGAATTAAAATGGATTGTTGGGGGGTTAGCACCATTTGATTTACACAACATGCCTGCCATTTTAAAGGTGCAAATTGTTGTTTTATTGTGACACAAGCAATAATTAAGATGAAAAAACAGAAATCTGGAGTGTGCATAAGTATTCACCCCCTTTCGTATGAAACCCCTAAATAAGAGCTGGTCCAATCAATTCACTTCATAAGTCACATAATTAGTTGATTAAGATTCACCTGTGTGCAATCAAAGTGTCACATGATCTGTCACATGATGTCTGTATAAATCAACCTGTTCTGAAAGGACCATGACTCTGCAACACTACTAAGCAAGCCACATGAAAACCAAGGAGCCTCCAAACAGGTCAGAGACAAAGTTGTGGAGAAGTATGGATCAGGGTTGGGTTATTAAAAACATCCTCAACTTTGAATATCCCACGGAGCACCATTAAATCCATTATAGCAAAATAGAAAGAATGTCACCTCTACAAACCTGACAAGAGAAGGCCACCCACCAAAACTCACAGACCGGGCAAGGAAGGCATTAATCAGAGATGCAACAAAGACACCAAAGATAACACGGAAGGTGCTGCAAAGATCCACAGCAGAGATGGGAGTATCTGTCCATAGGATCACTTTAAGCCATACACCCCACAGAACAAGGCTTTATGGAAGAGTGGCCAGAAAAAAAGTCATTGCTTAAGAAAACACATTTGGAGTTTGCCCAACAGCATGTGGCAGACTCCTCAAACACATGGAAGAAGATTCTCTGGTCAAATGAGACTAAACTTGATCTTTTTGGCCATCATGGGAAACGCCATGTGTGGCACAAACCCACACATGTCCCTGAGAACACCATTCCTACAGTGAAGCATGGTGGTGGCAGCATCATGCTGTGGGGATGTTTTTCATCTGCAGGGACAGGAAAGCTGGTCAGGATTGAAGGAAAGATGGATGGCACTAAATACAGGGCAATTCTGGAGGAAAACCTGCTTGAGTCAGCCAGAGGTTTGAGACAATTGAACTTGTGACTGGAGAGACTGACAACACTGCAAGCTTGACCCTGACCAATGGTCATTCGTCAAGTGACCTGTTCATCATTCCTGATGTTCCTATTCAGGCCCGACACTGGAAATTTGTTGGCCACAACAAAATCATCTGAAAATTAGGCTGAATGAATGTAATCTGTTCATGGCATACGTCATTATCTAAATGTATCAGAATGGCCTCAAATGTTCCAAAAAAAGTCAGAGAGAAACACACATTTTGGCACGTTTCATTCTCTTTTGGTCCAAGAGTGCTATTTTTATCAAACTTGTTCTCAGGGTCAGACTAATTTCCATGTGCCTGTTAATACATGTAATTAGGCTTCATGCTGTGTGAAAAACTAAAAAAAAATTTTTTTACATTCATTTATTGAGCAAAATTACCTTAGATAAAATATCTTTGCTTGAAAAAGGATGTGAACTTTTGCTTTCAATTACTGGTGTGACCCTCTTGAGCAGCAATAACTTCAATCAAATGTTTCTGGTAACTGGTGATCAATCCTGCACAGTGGGTTGGACGAATTATGGCTCATTCCTCCCACCAAAACTGCTTCAACCCAGTGATATTGGTGGGAATCCTTGCATGCACTGCTCTTTTTGGGTCACAACATTTGTCTTGAGTTCAGGCCTGACATCAAGTTTCTTCTGCTTTAACCAATTTGTTTGTAGACCTTGTAGACCGGAGGCAGCAAAGCAGCTCCAAACCCTGATACTACCACCTCCATGCTTCATGGTTGGGATGAGGTTCTTATGTTGGAATGCAGTGTTTGGTTTTCACCAAACATAATGCTTTTCATTTAAACAACAACAACAACAAAAATTTATTTTGTATTTTGTATTCATCTGTTCACAGTCCATTCTTCCGATAGTCTTGTGTGAACCTTCTGTGAAGGTTCTCAGTCATCCAGGTCATTGTAAACCATAGGTGTTAAAGAAGGCAACTGGACTTGCTTGAAATTCTTGAAGACGTTTCACCTCTCATCTGAAAGGCTTCTTCAGTTCTGTCTGACTAGTGGGGAGTTCTAGGTATTTATTCTCTAGTGGACCAAAAGTTCATTAACCAGAGAAGAGTAAAAGAATCCATCTTCATCAACCTGGAATGATTATCGCTGAACAGAAGAGGTGGTCTGAGACACCACTTATCAGCCACCCACAATGCGGTCCTTGGCATACTTCCCAGAAAACTGAATACACATCCACACCAAGACTCAGCTGACTTCAATGACTCGCATGATGGCAGAGAGAACCAATGACCCATGGATCACCCTAACAACCCTCTAGGCTGCTAACATCATTCATCCCCGGCCCCCAGTGACCCTAACACCTACAGGATGACTGAGAGGGTCAACAACCCATGTGACCTTAACAACTCCCCTTAGGTTTGCTTTTGGTCCACTAGAGGATAAATACCTGGAACTCCCCACTAGTCAGACAGAACTGAAGAAGCCTTCAGTTCAGGATGAGAGGTGAAACATCTTCAAGAATTTCAAACAAGTCCAGTTGCCTTCTTTAGCACCTACAGTTTCCGATAGTCTTCTGGCTTATCCATGTAGTCTTGAGCAAACTTCAGACAAGCAGCAGTGTTCTTTTTGGAGAGTGGCTTCCTCCTTGCCATCTTAACATGCATACTGTTCTTGTTCACCACTTATCAGCCACCTACAATGCGGTCCTTGGCACACTTCCCAGAAAACTGAATACACATCCACACCAAGACTTGCCTGATGACCATTCACATTATTCAATGCAAGAGTGGCTGGTAGGTCATTAGACGTCACACTAGGGTTCTTTGCAGGTTCTGCTAAAGTGCCAAACTTTGTAACTTATGCTAAACTGCTAAACTCATGCCAGATTCCCATCCCCTTGATAGGAAGTTTGTTAACTAGTTAAAGGTGGAGTCCTTGATTCTGGAGAAAGATTGCTGATATTTAAATTCAACAGCCAAACAAATGCACACTTCCCTTCAGTGCTCATTAAGAAGCTCCACCTTCCAAATCCATGGATGCTTATTGCCAAGAAAATGACACTAGCAATGACACACCCATCTCCCATCCCCTTCCCCCTGTCCTATGCATGAACACGAACGCCCCCTGTTGCTCATTGCTGATAGTGTTGTTTGGCTCGGTCTGAGCCACGTTATTTCTGAGCCAGGGCCGTGTACTAATATGGGATTTTTTTCAACGTACATACAGAAAGGACAGCTAGCAGACTATGAGGAGATATCCACTGATTTTGACAAAAAGTGTATTAAAGTCAATGACTGCATCTTTAATTAGAAAGTTTTTACAGAGAGTAACAACAAAAATGCGAACGTAACACAGCACAATCAATATAGTAATGCTGTAAAGTGAAAGTGCTGGTTCACTGCTGTCCACCAGGCACTCAGCAGAGTCACACCATAATAAATGTCATGGTGTTGTTTCTGGCTCATGGCATGTGGTGTCACAGAAAGGAATAAATATGCATCATAACTGTGATGCGTATCTCATTATTGGTCTCACTGTCACAAGACAATGCAGCAATTTACTGACGTGAAATACACGGCATGACACAATTCAATGGTTCATCTCATCTCATTATCTCTAGCCGCTTTATCCTTCTACAGGGTCGCAGGCAAGCTGGAGCCTATCCCAGCTGACTACGGGCGAAAGGCGGGGTACACCCTGGACAAGTCGCCAGGTCATCACAGGGCTGACACATAGACACAGACAACCATTCACACCTACGGTCAATTTAGAGTCACCAGTTAACCTAACCTGCATGTCTTTGGACTGTGGTGGAAACCGGAGCACCCGGAGGAAACCCACGCGGACACGGGGAGAACATGCAAACTCCACACAGAAAGGCCCTTGCCGGCCCCGGGGCTCGAACTCAGGACCTTCTTGCTGTGAGGCGACAGCGCTAACCACTACACCACCGTGCCGCCTCAATGGTTCATATGCTGTAATATTTTTTATCCTATTCATGTTGATTTTGTGCCCTTGCAAATATTTTGCTCATACACTCATCAGGAAGTCCACTTTTCGGCACTGCCTAAATATCTATGTGAACTGAAATGATTTGTGAAGTGGGACAATTTCAGTTGAATTTAATTTGGGTTTAATCAGCATAACCCAAATATTTTAGGAATCTTAACCTGTTTAAGCCTAACACAGTTCTACAGATAGATAGATAGATAGATAGATAGATAGATAGATAGATAGATAGATAGATAGATTAAACAAAGCATACATGTTTTGACAAAACAATAAAGTCAACAAAGACGATTGGCTTACTGCCTTGCAGGCTTGTCACATTCACATTGCACCGTGTGTGTTTGTGTGTGTGTGTGCCCAGAAGAAGAAGACTTACCCAGGATGAGTTACAGTGTAACTACATGCCTGTTTTTTTCAGGAAGTGTGTTTGTCTTGTAGACCTGTGCTGAGGCCCTTTGTTTAACTAAGCGAAGAGGTTCTCCTCCAACACACACAACCCTGTATAACCTCCCCTGCACCCAACACACACACAAATTCTCTGCTTAAATACTGCTATACCTACATACACAATATTAAAATACATTTGTGAGAAAAATCAATGAGGCAAGTCAATCAGTATATAATTATAGGTATGTAATTCTAGCATCATAGAGACAGATGGACACCTAACACACACTCACACGCAACATGTCAGGAGTATCATGTGCACTGATCCCTCCAACCTCGGGGGTGTGGAAGGATGACGGTGTGTGTTCTGATCCTCAATCATGACTGGAACCTTCCCTTCCAGCGCAATGCTGCTCCCTTCTGGTCCGTGTGTGTGTATGTATGTATGTATGTGTGTGTGTGTGTGTGTGTATAGATAGATATTGTTTAAAAACCTTATTGCCAGGAACAGATGTATAACGTATTTATTTTTATTATTATTATATAGACAAGAGTGTTCTACTGGGAAATACGCCACTCGTATTTTTCATACAAACTACATCCAGGACATTCTCATCTCATCTCATTATCTCTAGCCGCTTTATCCTTCTACAGGGTCGCAGGCAAGCTGGAGCCTATCCCAGCTGACTACGGGCGAAAGGCGGGGTACACCCTGGACAAGTCGCCAGGTCATCACAGGGCTGACACATAGACACAGACAACCATTCACACTCACATTCACACCTACGGTCAATTTAGAGTCACCAGTTAACCTAACCTGCATGTCTTTGGACTGTGGGGGAAACCGGAGCACCCGGAGGAAACCCACGCGGACACGGGGAGAACATGCAAACTCCACACAGAAAGGCCCCCGCCGGCCCCGGGGCTCGAACCCAGGACCTTCTTGCTGTGAGGCGACAGCGCTAACCACTACACCACCGTGCCGCCCACATCCAGGACATTCAGTAACATATTTTCCAATATCCTCACTCATGAGGATACTGATGAATTGTTTTGATAAACTTGGGTACTTTTGTTTGTGAATGTGTCGATATAATAAAACGAACATCATACGTTGGCTTGAAGATATGAAGTTTATCTTCTTGTGTTTGAAAAACGCGCATCTTTTAGATGAAATACATCGCAGATCTGAGTGACATATTTCCCGATATTTCACGCCGATGACATCACTCCAAATGTTTTCCTGCTGGCTTGCCATGTGTTGTCAAAATGGTGAACCGGTTTAAAATTAAAATTATTTTGATTAACTTGCGTATCTTTTGTGTGGATGTGTTCATATAATAAAAATCATTTTACATAGTGGCACAAAGATATGAAGTTTATCTTCTCGTGTTGAAAATATTTTCATTCTTTCACTTCGCTCACTTGTGAATTATGTGTACCACTTGAAGATAAACTTCATATCTTTGCGCCACCATGTAATATCCTCAATATACAAGTATAACCTAATGCTAATAGCTATAATATACCATTAGACCAATACATTAATACCATTTGACCAGTATATTGTAACAATATATTTTTATATTAAGACACATCAATATATCTACAGTATACTATAATTTTAAGAAAGCAAAGGAATCATACCCATTCAGTAGATAACACAATGAAAACACAATAAAACAAAAGATAACACAATGCTGTTGAATTCTCTTAGATGATTGATAAGAAGGTATTGATTAATTTTCTAATACCAGCAGCTCAGACAGTAATTTCAGCTGCATTATATTAATGTACTCTTTCATCATCATTTCGATGTTAACAACTTGCACAGGGACTTGTATGGTGTATTCCATCCATTATCCATAACCGCTTATCCTGTACAGGGTCGCAGGCAAGCTGGAGCCTATCCCAGCTGACTACGGGCGAAAGGCGGGGTACACCCTGGACAAGTCTCCAGGTCATTGCAGGGCTGACACATAGACACAGACAACCATTCATACTCACATTCACACCTACGGTCAATTTAGAGCCACCAGTTAACCTAACCTGCATGTCTTTGGACTGTGGGGGAAACTGGAGGAAACCCACGCAGACATGGGGAGAACATGCAAACTCCACACAGAAAGGCCTCCGTCGGCTGCTGCGGTTGAACATAGAACCTTCTTGCTGTAAGGCAACAGTGCTAACCATTGCAGCCCATGGTGGATTCCATGTGAAGGACTGTCAGATGTAAAACTGGAAGTTTTCAAACACACAAAGGAGGGCTTAGGGAGGAAGGCTTTGTGGCTTTGCAGTAACATGAATGACTGAAGTTTTTTTTCCTCTTATTAACATCAAAAGAAAAACAAAGAGGCTAGAGAGGGAGTGACTGTTTATAGCTGCTATAATGTACTGTAAGTAATAACAAGAACTAACTTGTTTTTTTGTGAGGACCAGGACATTAAACATAACTGTTAATAGATTAGAAGTATGATGTGCTGTTCTTTAATCAAAATAAAATGGTTAGTATTGGCCAAATGTTGTGGTATAAAAGGAATAAAACACTTTGGAGTTGTACCGTGATTAGAAAATACGTGATGTATCACAGCAGACTATTGCTTATTTATAATTTTTCTATTATATTATTGTGACAGTTCGTATGGGTGGGTGGAGCACAGAAGGACGGCAGGCCAGAACTAAGTTCACAAAACTCTTTTTATTGTTACACTTTTCAGCGTTACACTCTCCCAGACACTCAGACACATGCACACACATCAGTCGTCTGGTTGGGGAGAGAGCTCCCTCTGCTCTCGCTCTCTCTCCTTAAATAGGGCGCGGTCACTGGGGAAGACACAAACACATTAATTAACATCAGGTGCAGTGATTCTGCCACTTACCTTCCCTGACTCCGCCCTCCGGTCACAGACCGACGCTTGACTACGCCCCCACTGCCACATACCCCCACCGCCCGACTCAGGCCGGGCGGCCGTCCAGCCTGCAGCTGACTCCTCCGACCGACGGGAGAGGAAGTCCGCCATGACCATCTGCGCCCCCGGCCTGTGGATCACCTTGAAGTTAAAGGGTTGGAGTGCCAGATACCAACGGGTGATCCGCGTGTTGGCATCCTTCATGTGGTGGAGCCACTGGAGGGGCGCGTGGTCCGAACAGAGGGTGAAAGGGCGTCCCAGCAGGTAGTAACGGAGGGCGAGGAGGAGACACAGGAAGGTGGGAGAGAGAGAGAGAGAGAAGAGAAGAGGTTGTCTGCTGTCCTGCCATCGGGACAGCCACCAAATGGTCCTCCGTCAGCTCGATTGTCTGATCCAGTGACGCCGGGCGGTGGCACTGGACCCACTCTGCGGTTCCTGCTGGTAAACGCGCAATGAACTGCTCCAGTACCACCTGGTTGATGAGTCCCTCGGCGTCGTGGTTGTCGGCCCTCAACCACTGCCAGCAGGTGTCCTGGAGTTGCTGGCCAAACGCGAACGGTCGGCCAACTTCCTCCAAGTGCAAAGCGCAGAAGCGCTGATGATGTTGCTCGGGGGTGTGCCCCACACGCTGGAGGACGGCCTGGCGAAGGTCCGCATAGGCCAGCCGGCGGTCGGCGGGGAGCTGTAGCGCGGCCAGCTGCGCCTCTCCCGTTAACAGGGGGAGGAGGCGTGCCGTGCGCTGTTCCACCGGCCACCCCGAGGTCTCGGCTACCTGCTCAAAGAGCGTGAGGAAGGCCTCGGGGTCGTCCTGCAGGCCCATCTTCGTTATGGTGAGGGGGGAAGGGCCCACGATGGTGGAGTTGGTGGACCCCGCCGACGCGAGGAGGTGCCGGAACGCCCGACGATCTTCCTGTTGTGCCAGCACCAGGGCCTCGAATCGTTGTTCTTGCTCCTTTTGGAGGGCGAGCAGCGCCTGGTGCTGGCTCTGTTGGGCCGTGGTGAGGGCGTGGATCAGGTCTGCGAAGGGGGAGGACTCCATAGGGCTGTTCTCTTCTGTGCTCATTCCCGGGTTTCAGCACCACTGTGACAGTTCGTATGGGTGGGTGGAGCACAGAAGGACAGCAGGCCAGAACTGAGTTCACAAAACTCTTTTTATTGTTACACTTTTCAGTGTTACACTCTCCCAGACACTCAGACACATGCACACACATCAGTCGTCTGGTTGGGGAGAGAGCTCCCTCTGCTCTCGCTCTCTCTCTTTAAATAGGGTGCGGTCACTGGGGAAGACACAAACACATAAATTAACATCAGGTGCAGTGATTCTGCCACTTACCTTCCCTGACTCCACCCTCCGGTCACAGACCGACGCTTGACCACGCCCCCACTGCCACAATTATATTTATTCATCATAAGTTTAAAATACAAGTTGAACTTGGCACTAGTGGTGTTGACTGACTGGATGTCTAGTCCTTCTTGTTACTAATTGGTGTGCCAGAAATACCTTTAAGATATATTTGAAACAGGAAGGAAGCTATTGAAGAAAAGCTGTTTTGCACATTTGACCCTGCTGTGACCTTGACCCTGTTTGGAGCAGCTTCAGAATGCAATCAGTTCATCTGCTGGTTACAATGATAATTCCACATACAAAGCTGTCCACAATTATTGGCATTCCTTGAAAAGACTAGTAAAAAAGGGTGAGAAAAAATCCACCTTTTGGTGAAGTCGCTTCATCTCACACTGAAAAGTTGAGACAAATCTGACCTTTAATTGAAATAAATTTAGTCAGAGAAACACAAATACCTCAAGTAATAATTATTTTCAACAAAAACACATGTACCACTATTATTGACACCCTTGCATTTTAATACTTTATACAACCTCCCTTTGCCAGTAAAACAGCACTGAGTCTTCTACAACATTTAATAAGGTTGGAGATACAGAGCAGGGCGTCTGAGATCATTCCTCTTTACACAATGTCTCCAGGTCATCCAGGGTCCTCAGCCCTCTCTTGTACACTCTCCTCTTCAGCTCACTCCACAGGTTTTCATATGATTCGAACCATTGTCCTGCTGGACAATCATGCAATGACAACCCAGTTTTAGTTTCCTGGCAGAGGCAGACAGATTTTTATTTAAAATATCCTGATATTTCATGGAGTCTATGATGCCATGTACTGTAGCAAGGTTTCCAGGGCCTTTGGAGGAAAAATAGCCCCAAAACATCATAGAACATCCATCAAATTTTACAGCTGGGATCAGGTTCTTTTCAGTACAGAGTACAGTCATCCTTCTCTTTATACAAAACCCACCTTGAGTGTTTGTTGCCAAAAAGCTCTTTTTTTTTGGTTACATCATACCATAGAGCACTGTTCCAGTCAAAGTTGTAGTAGCATTTCACAAATTTCAGGTGTTTACATTTGTGGTTAACTGACATAAAAGGCTTTTTTTCTGACATACATTCCAAATTATCTGTTGGCATGGAGGTGGCATCTGATGGTGGTTTTGGAGACTTGGAAACCCCAAGATTTGACTTTTTCTTGTAATTCACCAACAGTGATCCTTAGGGATTTTCTGCCTCTCTTACCACTGTACATAGGGGCAAAATAAACTTGGATCCTCTTCCAGGCGTGTTTGTAACAGCTCCAGTTGATGTCGACATTTTTATTATTGCTCTAACAGTAGAAATGAACATTTTCAGGTGAGTCGCTATTTTTTATAACCATTCCCTGACTTATGAAGGTCAATACACTTTCCCCTCATTTGGTTTGTGCTCTTGTATTTTTCCCATGTTTATGGATGACTAAGGGAATTTGGCCTCTGTGTCACCTCATATTTGTTCCCCAGTTAATCAGGAAGTTATGGATTACAGCTGGAAAGTTTTTACACAATCCAATCAACTTAAAAATGTACAATTTAAATGGGAAACATGCCTGAGTTACATTGTGTTCACTAGCATTTCCAGGGGTGCCAATAATAATGGAACACGTGTTTTTCTCTCATCTCATTATCTCTAGCTGCTTTATCCTGTTCTACAGGGTCGCAGGCAAGCTGGAGCCTATCCCAGCTGACTACGGGCGAAAGGCGGGGTACGCCCTGGACAAGTCACCAGGTCATCACAAGGCTGATGCATAGACACAGACAACCATTCACACTCACATTCACACCTACGGTCAATTTATACCCTGTCCACACTAGGGATTTTGTACCGATACGAAACTACTTTCGTACCGCAACACCTGTTCACACTAGCAACTATACCAGTACTGTAGCGGTATAACTGTATCGGTACGAAACCCACAAATGTATGGGTTTCGTACCGGTACAGTATCGGTACTGTAGCGCTTCGCGTAGTGCGGACAGATGAAGCGGCTCTGTATCGATACAAATAAAATGCGCATGCGCAAAGTCACACACCTCAATCGATGTCTTCGCTGAATAAAATAGTGAAGAACGGAGATTCGTTTGTTTCTTTCTCAACTGCCTCGCGCGTTTTATACAATTCGACTGAATAAATGACCACCAGAAATACAGACTGTACATTGACAACAAAAAGCACACACACGTTGTTTCATCCGCCATATATTCTCTGAAGGAAGTTACTCGGTAACCACGGAAACATTTCGCGCACTTCAACTACCGTGAAAGAAAACCGCAAATATTTCTCGCTAGTGTGGACAGATGCACTAAACTGTACTGGTATACTTTGTATCGATGCAGTTATACCACTTTCGTACCGGTATAAGTGTGAACACAGCAATAGAGTCACCAGTTAACCTAACCTGCATGTCTTTGGACTGTGGGGGGAAACCGGAGCACCCAGAGGAAACCCACGTGGACACGGGGAAAACATGCAAACTCCGCACAGAAAGGCCTTTGCTGGCCACGGGGCTCGAACCCAGACCTTCTTGCTGTGAGGTGACAGCGCTACGTGTTTTTGTTGAAAATAATTCGTTAATGAGAGATTTGTTTTTCTCTGAATAAATTTATTTCAAATAAAGATTGGCTTTTTCTCTTTTTTCAGTGTGAGATGAAGTGACTTCACCAAAAAGTGAATTTTTTCTAACCCTTTTTACTGATCTTTACAAGGGGGGGGCAATAATCATAGAAGGCACTGTAAATCCTACAGAGGTTCAACCACTCTTTGAGATTATCGTGTTCATGAGAATCTCTGACGGACAGATGTATGGACAACTTTAAAACATAATACCGCTACCACTTAGTGGCAAAAACATTATAATGAATTATATTTATACACACACACACACACACACACACACACACACACACACACACACACACAATGGGGCAAAAAAGTATTTAGTCAGTCACCAATTGTGCAAGTTCTCCCACTTAAAAAGATGAGAGAGGCCTGTAATTTTCATCATAGGTATACCTCAACTATGAGAGACAGAATGAGAAAATGAAATCCAGAAAATCATATTGTCTGATTTTTAAATAATTTATTTGCAAATTATGGTGGAAAATAAGTATTTGGTCAATAACAAAAGTTCATCTCAATACTTTGTTATATACTCTTTGTTGGCAATGACAGAGGTCAAATGTTTTCTGTAAGTCTTCACAAGGTTTTCACACACTGTTGCTGGTATTTTGGCCCATTCCTCCATGCAGATCTCCTCTAGAGCAGTGATGTTTTGGGGCTGTCGCTGGGCAACACGGACTTTCAACTCCCTCCAAAGATTTTCTATGGGGTTGAGATCTGGAGACTGGCTAGGCCCCTCCAGGACCTTGAAATGCTTCTTACGAAGCCACTCCTTCGTTGTCTGGGAGGTGTGTTTGGGATCATTGTCATGCTGAAAGACCCAGCCACGTTTCATCTTCAATGCCCTTGCTGATGGAAGGAGGTTTTCACTCAAAATCTCACGATACATGGCCCCATTCATTCTTTCCTTTACATGGATCAGTAGTCCTGGTCCTTTTGCAGAAAAACAGCCCCAAAGCATGATGTTTCCACCCCCATGCTTCACAGTAGGTATGGTGTTCTTTGGATGCAACTCAGCATTCCTTCTCCTCCAAACACGACAAGTTGAGTTTTTACCAAAAAGTTCTATTTTGGTTTCATCTGACCATATGACATTCTCCCAATCCTCTTCTGAATCATCCAAATCCTGTCTAGCAAACTTCAGATGGGCCTGGACATGTACTGGCTTAAGCAGGGGGACACGTCTAGCACTGCAGGATTAGAGTCCCTGGCGGCGTAGTGTGTTACTGATGGTAGCCTTTGTTACTTTGGTTCCAGCTCTCTGCAGGTCATTCACTAGGTCCCCCTGTGTGGTTCTGGGATTTTTGCTCACCATTCTTGTGATCCTTTTGACCCCATGGGGTGAGATCTTGCGTGGAGCCCCAGATCGAGGGAGATTATCAGTGGTCTTGTATGTCTTCCATTTTCTAATAATTGCTCCCACAGTTGATTTCTTCACACCAAGCTGCTTACCTATTGCAGATTCAGTCTTCCCAGCCTGGTGCAGGTCTACAATTTTGTTTCTGGTGTCCTTTGACAGCTCTTTGGTCTTGGCCATAGTGGAGTTTGGAGTGTGACTGTTTGAGGTTGTGGACAGGTGTCTTTTATACTGATAACGAGTTCAAACAGGTGCCATTAATACAGGTAATGAGTGGAGGACAGAGGAGCCTCTTAAAGAAGAAGTTACAGGTCTGTGAGAGCCAGAAATCTTGCTTGATTGTAGGTGACCAAATACTTATTTTACCGAGGAATTTACCAATTAATTCATAAAAAATACTACAATGTGATTTCCTGGATTCTTTCCCCCATTCTGTCTCTCATAGTTGAAGTGTACCTATGATGAAAATTACAGGCCTCTCTCATCTTTTTAAGTGGGAGAACTTGCACAATTGGTGGCTGACAATACTTTTTTGCCCCACTGTGTGTGTATATATACTAGTGTGTGTGTGTGTGTGTGTGTGTGTGTATATATATATATATATATATATATATATATATATATATATACACACACACAAAGATAAAATATATCAATTGAACATCAATTAAATACAGAAATATTAACAATATAAAACAATTAACAAATATATATGTACTTTTAGGGCGGCACGGTGGTGTTGTGGTTAGCGCTGTCGCCTCACAGCAAGAAGGTCTGGGTTCGAGCCCCGTGGCCGGCGAGGGCCTTTCTGTGCGGAGTTTGCATGTTCTCCCCGTGTCCACGTGGGTTTCCCCCACAGTCCAAAGACATGCAGATTAGGTTAACTGGTGACTCTAAATTGACCGTAGGTGTGAATGTGAGTGTGAATGGTTGTCTGTGTCTATGTGTCAGCCCTGTGATGACCTGGTGACTTGTCCAGGGTGTACCCCACCTTTCGCCCGTAGTTAGCTGGGATAGGCTCCAGCTTGCCTGCGACCCTGTAGAACAGGATAAAGCGGCTAGAGATAATGAGATGAGATGAGATGTATTGAAGCCATTTCATTCCAGTATCTGTGCTGGAATTCCAACACAAGCACACCTCATTTTACTTAATGAGGGACTGATTCAGTGATCACCTGAACCAAATTTTATTTAACAAAGGAAAATATAAAAACCGCTGCTGTGGTCATCACTATCCTCTTGCAATAGGATCAGTTTAGATGGCAAAAATGGTGCTAGTAGTACCTTCAGTTGAATTGGAATTCAAAAATATCTAAGAGTTAAAAAGAAATGTTTCAATGAGAAAAAGAAGGGTTCAATTCTAGATTTATTGGCAGATGGATACAGTGAGCATCAGGTTGCTTCCATCCTCAAAATTTCAAAGACGGCAGTTCATAAGAACAAGGTCAAGCAGCAGATATTAGGGACAACAAAGTTTCAGACTGGCAGAGGGCAGAAACGACTCTCCACGAGCCAGGATGACCATCAATTCCTTCAAATATCACTCAACAATTGTAGGATGACATCAAGTGACCTACAAAAAGAATGGCAAATGACAGCTGGGGTTAAGTGCACGGCAAAGATGGTTCGAAGCAGGCTCCTCCAGGTGGGTTGAAGTCATGCAAAGCTAGAAAAAAAAGCCCTTTATCAATGAAAACAAAGAAGAGTCAGGCTGAGGTTTGCTAAAGACCATAAAGATTGGACTGTAGAGGACTGGAGTAAGGTCATCTTCTCTGATGAGGCCAATTTTCAGCTTTTCTCATCACCTGGTCATCTAACGGTTAGACAGAGACCTGGAGAGGCCTACAAGCAGCAGTGTCTCACACCCATTGTGACATTTGGTGGAGGATCAGTGGTCTGGGAATGCTTCAGCAAGGCTGGAATGGGGCAGATTTTTGTTTGTGAAGGACACATGAATCAAGCCATGTACAAGGTTATCCTGAAGGAAAACGTGCTTCCTTCTGCTCTGACAATGTTCCCTAACTCTGAGGATTGGGTTTTCCAGCAGGACAATACCCCATGCCACACAGCCAGGTCAATCAAGGTGTAGATGGAGGACCACAAGATCAAGACCCTGTCATGGCCAGCCCAATCTCCAGACCTGAACCCCACTGAAAACCTCTGGAATGTGATCAAGAGGAAGTTGGATGGTCACAAGCCATCAAACAAAGCTGAGCTGATTGAATTTTTGTGCAAGGAATGGCATAAAGTCACTCAAGAGCAAGACGCATGACAGTAGGGATTAAATGTCAGGGTTATTTCACCAAATATTGATTTCTGAACTCATCTTAAGTTCAAACATTAGCATTGTGTTGTTGAAAATTGAATATGATCTTGATTTCTGTATATTATTCAAGGTCTGATAACACTTCATCTTTATTATTTTGACCAATTGTCATTTTCTGCTATTAAATGCTAGCCTGGCAAGCCAGACTAAATGTGAATATTTAGTCTGGCCTCGATCCGTAGACATTTCCGAAGGGGGTGGGAGGAACAAACCGTTGTCTTTCAAACTGTCTCTGTGCATATAGGCCAACGCTCTGACCAATCAGCGCAACAGTGACTGTGACGTAGTCAGAGTGACAGAAAGCAGTGGGGGAGACTTTGAAATAAATAATTTTTCAAAATGCGTATTAATTAATAAACAGGTTCTAGATATTAAGAAGTTTGGAGATAATGACCACAAGTTTGGAGTCTGTACCACATACACTCATTTTTTTTCCAAGTGTTTTTCAAGGGTTTGCTTAAACTGTTTTTGAGAGTTTTTATTTAGTGGTGTTTGGTGAAATAATTTCCCTTAAATTTAAAATAACGGGAAAATAAGAAACAATCAAAAAGTAATGTTTCAAAACTGTTTATTAATTCTTCGTACTGCACAAACTAGCCCCATCCTTTTGGCTACGAGCGGAGCCAGCTGGTAGATCAGACTTTTGCCATAGCCGGTCGGCAAAACAGCGAAAACGTCCTTCTTGAAAAGGAATGAGCGGAGAGCCTCTTCCTGCTCATGTTTCAATGAAAACTCCAAGTCTAATTCTTCTAAAACTGATTCCAAAGCGGAGTCAAACGCGCGCTGTTCACTAGCGGTAGCCATCTTTCCTGCTGTGCTTTCTCCAGCGTCGCGCAGCTTTGTCGTCACTCCTGCAAAAGCCCGCCCAAAGAATCCAAACAAAAACCTTGCGTTGTGATTGGCGGGCACGATTTGATGCCCGGGGTGTTTTTGTTTATATGGTGCGAGGCTAGACCCACTCGCTAGGCAAAAATATTTTTGGCCGCTAGGCGGGTGGGTCTAGTTTACTAGGCTAATTAAATGCTCTAAGTGATGATATTTTTGCCTGGAATTAAGGGGAAATGTTGTCAGTCTCTCTCTCCCTCTTTAGCATATCACTGCAGTGATGTGGCCACTCTGACAGCTCCAGCCATGAAAGTTTCTAGGGAAGAATTACAGTAATGGGCCCTGTGATGACCTGGCGACTTATCCAAGGTGTACCCCGCCTTTCGCCCGTAGTCAGCTGGGATAGGCTCCAGCTTGCCTGCGACCCTGCAGAACAGGATAAAGCGGCTAGAGATAATGAGATGAGATGAATTACAGTAATGGTTTCCCATTGCCTTCTACTGGATTATTATAGAGGTTTTCTCCTCTCAATCATTCACACCTATGGGAAATTTGGCATAGCCAGTTAACCTAACCACATGTCTTTGCACGGTGGGGGAAACCGGAGCACCTGGAGACTGCACACAGAAAAGGCTTGACCCCAGAACCTTCTTGCTGTGAAGCGACAGTGCTAACCACTACACCACCCAATGTTGTCAGTAGTTTATTGAATAAAACAAAAATGTTCATGCTCCTCAAACACATATCTATAAATAGTAAAACCAGTGAAACTGATTATTTAGCAGTGGTCTCTTAATGTTTTCCAGAGCTGTATGTTCATAAAATGTCAATGTTAGATAGATCGAATTTAAAAGCATAAAAAAATTGATAACCATTGATAACTTCACCAAAATAGACTTCATGTCAAAACTATAATGAATTTCCTGGTTAAACAATTGCACATTTTGTCTATATAAGACACACTTGTAGAAGCAAATAATTTACAATCATGCTAATCTGCTTTCACCTGGATGAGGATTCCCTTTTGAGTCTGGTTCCTCTCAAGGTTTCTTTGTTATGTCGTCTCAGGGAGTTTTGCTACCATCATCTCAGGCTTGCTCATTAGGGAAAATTTTATAATTTTATATGTTTAACATGGGGCGGCACGGTGGTGTAGTGGTTAGCACTGTCGTCTCACAGCAAGAAGGTCCTGTGTTCGAGCCCAGAGGCTGATGAGGGCCTTTGTTTGTGGAGTTTGCATGTTCTCCCCGTGTCTGTGTGGGTTTTCTCCAGGTGCTCCGGTTCCCCCCACAGTCCAAAGACATTCTGGTTAGGTTAATTGGTGGCTTTAAATTGGCCGTAGGTGTGAATGGTTGTTTGTCACTATGTGTCGGCCCTGTGATGACCTGGCGACTTGTCCGGGGTGTACTCCGCCTCTCGCCCATAGTCAGCTGGGATAGGGTCCAGCTTGCCAGCGACCTTGTAGAACAGGAGAAGTGGCTACAGATAATGGATGGATGTAAAGCTGCTTTGTGACAATGTCCATTGTTAAAACACTATGCAAATAAAATGGAGTTGAATTGAATAAAGAATTTAATATGGAAAAGAGCACAATGCTACTTTTTCTTTTCCAACAATTAAACCATCTGATTTTTTTTCCCTTTTAAAAAATGACTAAGCTGTAAAATGATGTTTTTGGTTATTGAAGCACTTAAAAATTCACAAAACCAAACAATAAAATTTCATCAAGTCTGTTTAAATGTAAACATTTCATCTTTTCTATTTGTTGCAGGATCAGATTAAGTTCATTCTTTTTTTTCCCCTCCAAAGTCTGATCCACCTTTTTTTTTTTGCTGGTCCTGGTATCATCCCAAGTTAAATATATTTTTAAAGCACTAAATACATCTTTTTAAACTGATAGATAGATAGATAGATAGATAGATAGATAGATAGATAGATAGATAGATAGATAGATAGATAGATAGATTATTAAAATTGAGTAGAGCATATTTTTGTGGAATCTTTTATTTATGATAGTATGCTATAATGTTAACTGTATTATAAATTGCTCATCACAGTTTCCAGCCATGTCTGTATATCACATCACCCCTAAACCTGATGCTGAAGAATGTTCTGTTTTGTTGAATCCTGATGCATTTGGTCAGAATTTGTCTCTTTGCAGCAAACACTTCATAAATATGCCACAGTCGAGCATGAAAATACGTCCAACAGTCAGTCGTGCACACACACACACACACACACACACACACACACACACACACACACACACACACACACTCTCAAACTGATCACTGTGATCCATCTCTATCAGATAATTTAACAAGCGAGCCACACAGAGCTCCGTGTTGTGTACACACACACACAGCTTGCCAGCCTACGTAAACGTGTCATTTTCAGACGGCCTTTAATTACCTATTGGCTGTTTGTGGCTGTCTGAACGAATGGACAGCGTGTTAATTAGCTCGCCGAAGCCAGCCCGTTAACGAGACGGCAGCTGAATGGCAGGCTAGCACATGTAATCACGCTGTCTAGCAAATTCGTGGAGTAGTAGACACACGCACACACACGTTTACTCATGTACACTGGCAGAAACAGAGCTGTCTGGTGCCATGGCAACCATTGCAGATATGCCTACCCTCCCTCCATCAGAGAGAGAGATAGAGACAGAGAAATAATAAAACTGACGATAAAAAGTGAGAGACCGTCACACCTATTCACTCACATAAATAAGAAAATTGTTTAAAAAAAGCATAGGAGAATGACAATTATAAAGACAGGAAAGAGAGAGCGAGAGCACAAGAGATTCTGTGAACTATAGATTAACATGCTGCTGTCTGCTCTCAAATATCAGACGTCACTGCAGTGTCTGTCTCCTCTCCTGTCTCCTCTGCCACAACATACCCACATACACACACCCTGGATTTTTCAGCTATTTATATTTTCTGTGTGCATTATAATTGATCGTACTTAAGATGCAATATATGCACTGAGATGAAGCTTAATTTTGTACACCTATGACAATTTTATCAGGTACATCTCTAGGACCACTGCAGTGTCACTAGAGTTTTTATACACCACTGTTGGGCCGAAACCCTCAACCATCACTGTTCTTATGGGAAAGTAGCAAATGTGTATGCTCAAAAAAGTTGCCAGATAACATCATAGTTTAGTTTTTGCATATTAATTGAATTGTCAGAGCATTTCCATGTCAAAATGTGTTACATGAAGAAGTAAGATTGTCTAAAGACACATCAGAATAGGAAATCATAGAATACTATATCGAAACAGAACTAATTTCTTATAGAAAGTAGTCATCTTTTGTCTTGGCATCACAAAATGTTACGCATTTATGTATTCTACCAAAAACGCAGGCAAAAAGAAATGTAATGGTGATTGGTCACTGGAAAAAAAATGGTCATCCATGATTGCGTGTTCAGAACAATGGTAATCACTGATTGGTTTTAGGAAAAATAGTGATTATTGATTGGTTGTTGGAAGCAATTGGGATCAGTGCTTTATCATTGGGAATAATAGTGATAGGTGATTGTTGTTTAGGAACAAGGGTGATTAGTGATTGGACATTAGGAACAATGGTGATAAGCATGGGCAGCAACAGGGAGGTTCTTGGGGATGCCCCTTTAGCATCCCCAAGATATTTCTGTGGTTTATTTAGAATTTAATTTTTTTTATTTTTAGTTTGAAGACTATAGTTTGTAATTAAAAAAAAAAGAATAAAACAAACTGATCGTTTTAGACTAAAAACATAAAGCCAACACACATGATCTGATTCGGCCAATGAGCACAGCATGCTTTGAAGTTTTGACCTTACTTTTAAGTCCTGTTACCCAGAATGCAATTTTTTGTAACTTAGCATAAGAAATATCATAATGGATCATTTTATACTTCATAAACGTCCATGTGTGGAGACTCAATCAACAGACACATTATTTGGTTCTGAATATATCCAATGCTAAGTGCATGTTTTTTTTTCCCCGTCTGTTACCAATTATAAATTTAATGCATTTGGCTGTTGAGGCACAAATTCTGACTCCTTATAGTTAACGCTATACAATGCTCATTCATAAAACATTAGGTCTATGGAATGAATACTGTTGATTCATTTGTCAGGATGTTGGTAACTGGCAGCATGAGTTTGTGATCTCATAATCTGAGGCTAAAATGTGCATAAACCTGTGTCTGCCACTTGTGTGCAAGCCCTGGCCGTGGCATAATTATATGAATTTATATTCAGAAGTGTGTCATGTAAGGACTAGTAGGCGAGGCATGATGCAAGTGCAGGTGAAACAGGTTTATTTACAAAATATACATCTTCACATATATCCAAAACTTGAAGCAAAAATCATGATACTTAAACAGAGTTAATATGATCAGCAAACATTGAGAAAAGGGCAAAAATCTAAAAAAGCACAAGACCAGAAACAAAACATGAACCAGAAAACTCCTGAACAACAACCTGGAAAGCTGAATGATATGCAATACCTTGCAAAGATCATGAGCAAGAAAGAGTGCTGCAGTGCTTGGAGCAACTGCATGACAGACCCCCCCCCCCCCCCCGACTCCTGGAGCACTAAACAAGGCCCCCCAACTGGAGGACCAGGGCCTCTGGGCAAGGGCATGGTGCTAGACAGCATCCCGTGGGGTTTTAGCTTGGGTAAGGGTGTGGGCTGAGGTGTAGGCTTGGATACCAGCATGGGCTTGGACTCAGACATGAGCAAGGGTATGGATTTAGATATAAGCATAGGCTCTGGCATGGACAAGAATTCAGGTTCAAGCATGGATTCAAACACCAATATGGGCTAAGGCATGGGCATATACTTTGCCATGGAGTTAAACATGGACAAAAATTCATGCTCAGGTATGGATTCAAACAAGAACATAGGCTTAGGCATGTGCTCAAGTTTGTGTTCCAACATGGGCACAGGTATGGGTTCTGTAGACAAGGTTACTATGTCACCTTTGAAAACTAAATGTAGGGTGAGGGCCTCTTCCCCACAGCCAGATGCAAAGTGACAGAGTTATCTAAACCTGGAGGCATGGCAGGAGACCTCATCCCACAAATCAAAAAGCGGAGTGATGTCATCCTCAAAAACAGGAGATGGAATGAAAACCTTGCCCTTGCAATCAGGAAGCAGAGATATGACATCTTTGAAGCCAGGTAGAAGAGTGAGTGCAGGAGAGCAGGTTGCCCAGTCAGCCTCTGGAGGAAGCGCTGGAGCAAAAGCCTCCCTGTCAAGTGTACTGTCAGCCACTGGAGGGGGCTCTGGAGCAGCAGCTGCCTTGTCAGCCTTTGGAGGGAGCTATGGAGTGAAAGCCTCCCTATCAGTAGATTTGTTGACCACTAAAGGGGCCTCTGGAGTGGAGTCTGTCCTTTCAGATTCTGGAGGGAGCTCTGGAGTGAAAGCCTCCTTGTTGGACGTCCTGTCAGCCACTGGAGGGTGCTCTGGAGTGGAAAGATCAGGGATGGAGGCTACCCTGTCAACCTCTGGAGGGAACTCTAAAATGTAAGCCTCCCTGTTGTTCACCTCGTTGACCACTGGAAGGGGGTCTGGAGTGAAGACCACCCTGTTGGCCCTCTATCGCCCCAAAAAATTTCAGGGGGTTCCTTCTACCCAAGGTTCTGCAACAACCACTTGAGCATGTTACTGAAGTCTGTGGAGTTTCTTAGGCACAGCTGTTCGATGGTGGTGAGGTAGTTGGCCCACTGACATGCTGGTCCCATAAAAAAGTGAATCATGTACTGGACCCACATGTACCCTGAAGGCTTAGTTCCCAACAGGCTTTTGTGAAAGAACTTACACTGGAGAAGAAATCCATTCAGAGGAAACTCTGCCGTCAAAGGGAGCTTATAGAATCGACCACGTTGTGGAGGAGCCAAAAGGAGCCAGGCATCAGCACTGTGATCCTGGCCTTGCGTAGCTCCTGTTCCCCTGCTGCATCCATGTTAGGGTGAGGTATTCCATCATGAGGAGTTGTACAGTCTGATGGTGTGAGGGACAAAGGAGTTTTTAAGTCTGTTCATCCTGCACTTGGGAAGGAGCATTCTGTCACTGAGCCTGTTCAGTGACAGAATGGTCCTTCCCAAGTGCAGGACAAACAGACTTAAAAATTCCTTTGTCCCTCACGCCATCAGACTGTACAACTCCTCTCTGGGGGGGGGGGGGGGGGGGGGTAACAGGAGGACAGAGGACGGGAAGGAGCAGTAGCCTAGCCTAACAATAAGCAATACAGGACAATGTGCAATATAATGTGCAATATAAAGTGCAATATCTCTCCTGCTGCCACCCCCCTGCTTTTTCCCCCTCCTTCCCCCCTTCCCCATATCTTATTCTTTTTATATTTGTATATGTAAATAATTTATTTTAATTTATCTAGAAGTTTTCTCTATTTATTTTCTCTGTTTATCTGTAATGATGCTGCTGGAATCTTAATTTCCCTGAGGGAATCCGCCCAAAGGGATCAATAAAGTTTTATCTAATCTAATCTAATCTAATCTAATCTAATCTAATCTAATCTAATCTAATCTAATCTAATCTAATCTAAGGGTGGGTAGGTGAAGCAGAATGCAAGTGCAGGTGAAACAGGTTTATTTGCAAAATATACATCTTCAAACATATCCAAAACTTGTAGTAAATATCATAGTACTTAAACAGAATTCATATGATCAGCAAACATTGAGAACAGGGCAAAAATCCAAGAAGGCACAAGTCCAAAAAACAAAACAAAAACCATCATCTAGAAAGCCCCTGAATAACAATCCATCCATCCATCCATCCATCCATCGATTATCTGTAACCGCTTATCCTGTGCAGGGTTGCGGGCAAGCTGGAGCCTATCCCAGCTGACTATGGATGAGAGGTGGGGTACACCTTGGACAAGTCACCAGGTCATCACAGGGCTGAACAACAATCTGGAAAGCTAAAAGACATGCAATACTTTGCAAAAATCATGAGCAAGAAACAGTCCTTTTATGCAGTGGCCATCAGGATCCAAAATGCACAACAGCTGTGAGTCATGATCAGGTGCTTGTGTAGTTCTATGGTGCATCTTGGGAACTGATGTCTGTGACTGCAGTTCAGAACTGTGAACATGGAAGTTAACAGGTGGCTGCACAAGGCATACAGCACTCAGAGCAATTACATGACAGTGTGTTTAAGTAGGTGGAGTGGGTACTGCATATGTGTGCAGTATATGTGTACGTGTGTCAGGGGTGGTTCAGTAGAAATGAGAAGGGCACTTGGAGAGTGCAGAAATCTGCCAAGGCCAAATGCTGCATTGTTAGTGAAAGGGGAACTAAGGCCCACTTTACACGGGGACGGTCTGAAACAAAAACGCAAAAGTCCGTTTTCGTTCGCACTTTTTTCCGCGTCTACACGACCGTTTTCAAGGAGGAAATCTGCATCTATACGGTGACACATAAATGTGTGGAATTCAATTGGATGTGCATGCCAGGCGGCTAGGTGGTGCTGTGAAAGACCTCCGCTATGTCTGCACGCATGCGCAACGTCTTCCATCTTGTCTGATCTGCACATCTGCGCTGCGAAAACTTTGACTACTCTGGCTATGGTAAGTAAGAAAGTAAGTAAAAAAGTAAGAACATACTATACCCGCCTCTGTTCATTAACGGTATATGTGCAGATTTGGTATAGATGTTCGAAGGACTCCTGGACGTTTATTAAAGCTGCCAGAGCAGCTTGAAGGTCTGTTGGATCGATGTAATCAGACATGCTCTTACTTTTTTACTTACTTTCTTACTTCCCGGGCTGGCATGTACAGTATATGACATATGTATGACATAAACGCGTACCCGACGTGAGCAGATCCGAGCAGAGTTTCGCGTATTGGGTAGTTTAGACGGATATGCAACGGGGGCTGTTTTTAACTTATCCACTCTGGAAGGCGTTTTCAATTTTTTCCGTTTTTCAGCCTCGGAAACACCGTCCCCGTGTAGACGAAAGGCACTTCCGATAAAATATTTAGTTGTTTTTACCCGACAGCGTCCTCATGTAAACGGGCCCTAAATTCATCAAGCTATCCTGTGAATTGGCTCCCCTCCAAAATTAAGTGTGTTCTTCCTTGGCCCATGCTACATTTTTTTTAACCAAGTTTCCTGAAAATTGGGCCAGTAGTTTTTGCATAATCCTGCTTACAGTCAGGCATTGATTGGTCATTGGGAACAATGGTGATCACTGACTGGTCATTGGGAACAATGGTGATTACTGATTGGTCATTGGGAATAATAGTGATCAGGGACTGGTCATTAGGAGGAATGATGATCAGTGATTGGTTGTTGGAAACAATGATGTTTAGTGATAAATTGTTGGGAACAGTGGTGATTAGTGGGGTATAACCCTCAGCCGTAGTACTATGGTCAGAAACTAACACTGACTATGTTTACATGCACATCCAAATCGAGCTGCTGTCGGTAATCGAGCTGAAGGTCCCAGCAGGGTGCCAGAGAAATCCAATCCTACATGCACACAATGAAATCGGGCTATTGTGTGAGGTGCATTGTGCACCCGAGCCACAGGTGGCGCAACACACCCCATCGTGTTGGTACACTTCCGGTTGTCGTCATGAAGAAGAGCTATTCAAGAGTGTAAACAAAGTTATCAGTTCCGTGTTCTCCATTGCGTGTTTTTCTCCCGTCCATGAATTTTAATATATTCAACTCCTTAAGCTGAATGAGCATGAACTCTGTCTCCTCATTGCTCCAGAAGTGCACGTTTCTGCTTGCCTGTGGCAGTGGGGGCGTGGTCAAGCGCCGGTCTGTGACAGGAGGGCGGAGCCAGGGAAGGTGAGTGGCAGAATCACTTCACCTGACAGTAATTAACCTGTGTTTGTGTGTCTTCCCAGTAACCGCGCCCTATTTAAGGAGGCAGAGGGAGAGCAGAAGGGAAAGCTCATCCTGGGACTAGAACACAGCGCGCACGCGTGCGCATGTGTGTGTGTGTGTTTTTCTCTCAAGAATAAAAGTAGGCTGTTAAACTGAAAAGTCTGACAATAAAAAGCCTATTAGTACCAGAAGCTTTGTCCTGCCGTCCTCTGTGCTCCACCCACACTTCAGAGAGCTCTACATCGCCATTTTCTCTTCTTCGTTTGTTCCTCCTGACCTCTTCTGCTGCTCGCTACTACTGTTGTCATGCCGACCGAGGCTGTTGTGTTTCCCGCTTGTGGTCTCGTCACTCGTCACTTCCGGAAGTAGCTCGACAACTAGCTCGATAGGGTATACATGCACAAAGTAGCTCGGCAGAAATCGCATAAACTAGGTCGTGTAGCTCGATTCCGAGAAATCAAGTTCGGTTCAATTTCAGCCGAATTAAGGTGTATACATGGCATTTTGAACTTCGATTTCAGTCGAGCAACGGCAGAAATTCGATTCTCTCTATGTGCATGTAAACGTAGTGACTGATAAAGAGTAAGGTCGAGGATGATTAACACAAATTATGTGTGGAATAAATGAGCTTTACCTGTAAACCCACATGGTAGATAACTAATGGGAGTCCTTTTTCACAGATGGATAGCTAACAAATTGGGCATGGCAACAAATTGGCTCCAGTCAGTAACTGTTATACCAACAAGGTTCATCTATATGGTAGTTGCAAATGAAAATATTTTTCCCTGCAAATGAAACGTTTTCCCCTTCCCCTCATGATCCTACCCCCTCTGTTAAGTGGGGTATGACTGGGCCAGATGTACAAGCTGTTTGCACCTGTTTTTTTGCACAGTAATTACACCACACTCTACATGAAACACTGTGTGCTGTGTATGAAACTGGTGTACACGCCTAAACATCCAGTTTAAGCACCATGCATGCACCAATACACAAAATATGCATTTCCCTCATGTATACATTCATATAAAGGAGGATCATTGGAAAAGTGGGAAGTCAGTTTAAAAAATATGATAGTAAGAGACCTTTTTCTAAATGTTATAGAAGCTTATAGAAGAGTTTCATACTACTTGGTTATTTTGTACACAGCAGCCTTTTCATTTCAACCACTTAGGAAATAAATATCATGTTAGCCATATTAATGCATTCAACATCATTGGATTGTTCTGGTGTGGTCCTTATTTAATACAAACTTCACTTATTATCATATTATATTCATTGCTGAGCTTGCATTTCCTCGTTACGTCCGAGCATCGTGACAGCTCTGTGGTTGACTACTTCCACCACTTATCATCTGATTTTTAACTACAGTTAGCACATTTGACTGAGTGCACTTAATAGGCTACAACCTTAGTAAACTGAATGTTCATTTTTGATTCACTGTGAGACATTTTGTAACTGCACTACATTGAATCCTAATGTACATCTGATCCTAAAAGCCTCATGAAATGAAAAGGAGAACAACTGACCAGCTCTGTTCTGGCTGGGGGCGGGGCTAATTTATGGGCTGGGAAAAAAAAATTTGAACAAGCCTTAACCATTAAATAGCAATTTAAAAAAATATATACATCTAAGGCATCTCTTAAATATTATCATTAATGTCACTATAGAAACATTCGTATTAAAATTACTATTTGCATTCTTTAATTTATTTTTCCATTTAACCTAATCATACTTTACAATTGCACTTTTACTTTTTTGTACTTCTTTTTTCGTTTTGGTACTTTTATTTAGAAATAGAAAATTATGAGAGAGTTGAAGGAAAGCGTACTAAATTTTATAATTTAAAGCGTACGCATTTTATAATTTTATATTTTATGTTCAAATTAAAATAAAACAACACATTTTAGCACAACACATTTTTATCAGTTCCATTTAAAATGAAATATCAATTTTGGATAAAAAATAAACAAACTCTTATTTGTGTGTGTTCCCTACAGACACCAACACATGGATTCATAAAGCACGGACCACAGACGTCTTTACGGTGAGTACAGTGGACTGCAGTACCACTAAAAATCTGCAGGGGTCAGACTGGCACATCAGCATCATGGGTGTGTGTGTGTGTGTGTGTGTGTGTGCGCTCAAACATGACCCAGCAAAAAGTGTGTTAGGAGGACAGGAAGGGGTGAAAATTAGGAGTGGTTATCATGCCACCAACTCATTGCAGTTCAAACCTATGACTCAGCCGGATATAGCTGGGCAAATCTTGTGTGTGTGTGTGTGTGTGTGTGTGTGTGTGTGTGTGTGTGTGTATACGCCTGAGAATTTGCTTTGTCATCTTATTGTGTGCAGGGATTTTTTTTTCCAAAGACCACACCCTACTCTGGATTTTAGGAGCTCTGAACCATTTTGATGCCGAGTATGAATAACGAAGTATTGTAACTTATTAACTCTATCTGTCGCCTGAAAATTCACACAAGGCAACGTTTATGAAAAGTTACAAATGCTTAAAGTTTTGACAAGGGAGCGCAAGCATGTAGCTTTTCTTACAATTTTGTATCAAATTCAACAGTATAGCTCTTATGCCATTTTGACAAATTCAGCTTTAGAATAGGTTGAAGGTTTTTCTTTCACCTGTACTCAGACGTATGCTTTGTATTTGTGTAAAGCTGCCGCTAAACTATAGCCTGTCTTTATTAGCAACACCAAGGCTAATCGACTTCAACGTCACTATCAGGCAGATGAAATGAATCAACAAAATAACAATATTTTTCACTTGTAACAGAAGTCATGATCAACTAAGTCATGTCTGGTATCTGACATTTGCTTCTTTGCCCAAGACCTATACGGACAATCTAGCTAATACGTCTCTGGCTAAATCCTCATATACTTGCTTCAGACGACATAATTATGCTACATTGTATTAAACGAGCTATGGTTAGTTTGTATTCACAAAGTTAAGATCAAAACTATATTATCATACTAATTAAGAAAGGTTTTACAGACCAAACTGGATGCATCTTATCAGTTTAATATGGTATTAATGTAAAATAAGAGGCAAGGCTGTCAATCACTGAAAAAGAAAATGATAATAAAAATATTTGCAGTAAAAGAATACTGATTTAATGTCACAGAGCTCTGAAAAGGTTAAGTGCTAGTTCCGACGACAATTCAGTTATGCTAATATTCAGAAAATGAGCTTATTCATTAGAAACTATGTTTTGTGGGGCACCAGTCGATTTGCTTCATAACCAGGAGGTAGTAGAGAGAGAGAGAGCTCAACTAGAAACCATGACTCAGCAGTCTCTCAGTCTCACATCTCACTGTGATCCAGCTGCCTGCGATCAAATGCCCAATCGAATACACCTTAATCTTTAAGGCACCAGGATAAGCTCCCGGTCATCTTGGGACTAGCCTGGGAAGACATGCCCACTGTGTCTTCTTCACGCCCCTGGGAAGAGACGGAGACAGAGTACGGGTATGTCCACATCACACCTCTGTGCTCATGCTGAGTCTGAATGAGAGCCAATGGGCTGGAGTTAAAGTGGTTCGAGGTGCATTTTCAACCAATCAGAGAGCACTGCAGTAAGGCGAGGGCAATGAGAGGCAGATAACAAGACATAGAGAGAGAGCGAGAGAGAGAGAATGAGAGAAATATGGAGGAAATTAGAAGTAGAGGGAAGGATTTCATACAGGATATAGAAAGAAACAGGGGAAATAGCTAGAGATGAATAAGAGGAATAGATACATGGAAAAATGGGATGTAGAATGAAAGGCTTCATATGGGATAAAGAGAGGAGGAAATGGAGAGAAAGGAAGAGGAAGAGGAGAACAGAAAGGTGGAGGGATGTGGAGGAACTGAGAGAAAACAAAGGAAAGAATGGAGGTGAATTGGCAGTTAAATTGAGAAACAAGATACAAGAAAAGAGAGAAGAAAGCTAAAAACAGAGGTAGAAGGAAGGGATGAATACATGCAGGCAGAGTACAGATGTGGAAACAGAAGAAGAAAAGAGGAAGATGAAGTATGAGAAGAAGAAGAAGAGATGTGACAGAGACAGAGGTAGAAGAAAAAAACTACAAAGCACTGAAACAAGGAGAAAATAAGGAGAGGAATAAAAAAGACAAAGGGGGAAATGTGGAGGACATGAGGCAGAAGGGAGGAAAGAAGGAGGACAAACATGGAAATTGAGTTAGAAGAAAAAGGGAAGGGAAGGAAGGAGAAAGAGCAGGAGGAAGATGGAGAAAAGTAAAATTGAAAGGAAATTGAAAGAGAAGCAAGGGAGAAATTAAAGAATGGAAGAAGAGGACAGGGAGGTGACTGTGGAAATTAAAGGTTGATTTTATGAAGTTTGAGGTACATGAGGAGTAAAACAAGAGAGAAAATAGAAAATTGAGAGTAAAAGAGAGTGAAGGACATTGAGGAAATTAGAGTTAGAAGGAAAAGCTACGTGCTTGTAAAAGAGGAGGGAATGGTGAGAGAGAGAAAGGAAGTGAGAGCAAATTAGGGTTATTTGGACGGACAATTGATTGCTGTTACTATTATTGATTTGTCCAATTCATACACACTTTACCTCTGAGACACACACACGCACACACACACTGACATGAAATATATTACATTTCACACAAGGCACGTTCTCATATTGCAGGGATTTTTGCTGAGGCAGGAAACTACTTCCTCAGCCTCGTCCACACCCATCACACCGCATTTCCCACAAATCCCTTTGTTCTTTATTCCAGAACAGCTGGTTTAAGCCTAACGAGGCAGCTATAAATCTTCAATAAGTGCATACACTGCAGTGCTGCTGTCTGCGTTCCCCAGCTTTCCTCAGTTCAGGTGTAGTCAGATCTTCTTTATGCTCTCCTGAATCCAATATGATTCAGTTCACTGGCTGGGAGAGATGGCTGATGGAGTGTGCTTCTCTGGAGGAGCTGTGGATGTTTGGAACACAGCCGCTGATTTTCTGCTTTCCATCTTTTTACGCAGCCTTTTCTTCTGACCTCTTTCTGATCTGCCATAGTGAAGACCCCCTCAAGAGTGCAGTCACATACACCCTCCTTCAATCTCTCTCTCTCTCTCTCTCTCTCTCTCTCTCTCTCTCTCTCACACACACACACACACACACACACACACACACACACACACCCTTCTCTTCACTCTTAACAGAGACATCACAAGGAGACAGCATCATCTCATTCACTTCCTTTCAACACACACACACACACACACACACACACACACACACACACACACACACACACACACACACACACAGCAGGGATAGAGTCGTCCTGGTGATGTTTGTGAAAAAATATGGTAATGAAGATGTCTGGAGAGACAGGCGCGTGCCTGCATGCTATTTATATCTACTGAGCATCATCAAAACATTATTTACAGTCGCTCCTATTACATTTTTCAGCCTAATCCCTGTCAGCTGCATCTGTGGCATATGCTTCCATGTACAATATTTTAGATACGTTTCGTTGTACTGTGAAAAGAAAACAGAAAATGCAGAAAATGTGTTTACTCCTAACTCACTAAGGTTAACCATCAACATGGCATCTGTTACACTCCAAAAATAAAGATCTTAGATGTATTAAGACCTGAAAGGAATTCTTACTATAACCATTTTATTCAACTTTCCAACACTGGGCAACACTGTGAAAAGTAATATTAGGTAATTTCAGTTGGTGTACTGACCTAATCAAAGCCATACAACTACACTGGTAACATACAGTGTCCTACAAAAGTATTCATCCCCCTTGGTGTTTGTCCTGTTTTGTTGCAAGGTTGTCCTAGTTTTGAGCCCAGTGGCTGACGGGGGTCTTTCTGTGTGGAGTTTGCATGTTCTCCCCGTGTCTGTGTGGGTTTCTTCCAGGTGCTCCGGTTTCCCCCACAGTCCAAAGACATGCAGGTTAGGCTAATTGGTGGCTCTAAATTGACTGTAGGTGTGAGTGTGAATGGTTGTCTGTCTCTATGTGTCAGCCTTGCAATAACCTGGCGACTTGTCCAGGTTGAACCCTGCCTCTCGCCCATAGTCAGCTGGAATAGGCTCCAGCTTGCCTGCGACCCTGTAGAACAGGATAAGCGGCTACAGATAATGGATGGATGGATGAATGGATGGATGGATGGATGGATGGATGGATGGATGGATGTGAATATGAGTGTGAATGGTTGTTTGTCTCTATGTGTCAGCCCTGTATTGATCTGGTGACTTGTCCAGGGTGTTCCTCGCCTCTCACCCATAGTCAGCTGGGATAGGCTATAGCATGCCCGCAACCCTGCACAGGATAAGCGATTATAGGTAATGAATGGATGGATGTATTTATGTCAAATTTTTTTTTAAATTGCGTGTTATTTTTGGGAGAGCTCTTGTTTCACATCGCTGTTTCTCAGAATTAACTTTTGGTGACATGCCCCAATATATTTCTTAGAATCATCATGGAAAAAGTGGCCCGTATGTATAATAATTTCTGATATTTCACTCTGATGATGTCAGTCCCAGTGTTTTCCTGTGAAGATATGGAGTTTATCTTCTCATGTTGAAAAATATATCACTTGTTCGCTTCACTCACTCATGATGTATCCATTCACCTCTTGAGGATAAATTTCATGTCTTCACGCAACTATGTAATATCCTCTATGTATATTAAAAGTGATTGCAATGATAATAGTACAATTTTATTTGTATATCTGATCTTTCTCAGGATTCTGCTATTTTATGAAATAGTTTGAGTCAAATGTGGAATGATTTAGCACACAGTTTGTACAGTGCTAAACTGGTGAAGTTTCCCTCACATCATATTACAGTATGTCTTTACATTTCCCTCTGCTAAATTCGTTGGAGGAGGTTATGTTTTCACCTCCATTTGTTTGTTCCCAACATAACTCAAAAGTAGTGAACATATTTTGATGAAATTTTGAGGAAAGGTGGGCCATGGGCCAAGGAACAATTGGTTAGATTTTGATGCAAATTCAGATATGTATGTACAGTAAGCATAGTAAACATCTAGATATTCTAATATGTAGGTTGGTGGAGGTATACACTCTAAATATAGTTATATTTGCCTGTTTAACTGGTCACTGGAACTGAAGGACTTTAATCCAAACCTCAATAACTCAGAACTAAGTACACCAATAATAATTCCAACTTAAATCTAATGACAATCAAAACAAACAAGAAAAAAAAAAGAAACTGTGTTCTGTGGATAGAAAAGTCAGGAATAAAAACTTATGACTCCAACAAATAAGCAAAACATTATTATATCCTGCACTTTTAAATAAAACCAAATAAATTAATAGCTAGTTTAAGTTTATAAACTAAAACTGGAGTGTGGATTTTTTCCCCTCACAATTGTAGATGCTTCTGGCTGTAAAGAAGTTTGTGAACCCTTGATTTAAGGCACGATTTACCGTTGCCATATGAGTAATATTCCCATGAAGGAGCCTACCTTTCTGACAGTTCCACTGAAATTATTAAAATAGCATAAAATTATACCTTATCTTATAAATCTACTGTAGATCTACCTTTCTTTTTCACTTCCTGCTGTTAACCTCCAGTACTTCACACAGAAAACAGGAAACGTCCATTACTCTGATTGCTTAATCCCGTTCATCTGATAGTCAATAAAATGTGATTAAACAAACTAATGGATGTGTTTATATGACATTTGGAGTGGTTAAATCTGTTATTAACCACCCACAAAGAAGCATTTGGAATTGGTAAAAAATACAGTAATATTTCCTTGCTACATATCTGCTTTAATTTTGAACATTTCAATAAAGACACCATAAACAGGTACTCTGATAACTAATCATAGTCAAGTCAAGTTTATTTGTATCACACTTTTAACAATAGATATTGTTGCAAAGCAGCTTTCCAGAAAATTAAAGGCTTTAAACATGAGCTAATTTTATCCCTAATTTATCTCCAATGAGCAAGCCTATGGCGACGGTGGCAAGGAAAAACTCCCTCAGACGACATAAGGAAGAAACCTTGAGAGGAACCCAACTCAAAAGGGAACCCATCCTCATTTGGGTGATAACAGACAACGTGATTATAAATAACTTGCTTCTATAACTGTGTCCTATTTTGTCACAAAGTATTACTGTGAAACCAGGAAATTCATTAGAGTTTTAACATGAAGTCTGTTTTGTTGAAGTTTTCAACTGTTCATTGATGTAAACTTGCATGCAAAACTGTTCATGACAACTGCAGTCCTAAAGTTAGCAAGTCAACTGTAGTCCTCAGACATAAATGTATTACTGTAAGTGTCCAGAGTGTCTTCCAAGTCCGACTTTTGACTGTCCATATGGGGCCGTCCTCCACAGGAGCAATGTGATGAGACTCCAGCCAGAAGTAGAGCATCAGGATGGATCAGGCAGGTCTGAGGAACAGAAGAGGTCAGCACCACTGGTGTCTCAGAATCGACATGTAACTCAGAGAGGAACAGACAGAGTGGTGGGTGGGAGAGAGAGAGAGAGAGAGAGAGAGAGAGAGAGAGAGAGAGAGAGAAAACACAGGTAGGTAGGTATGCCCAATGTCACCTAATGAGTAAGAACAGTATATATTTTTGCACTGAGTGCAAGCAGGGACTCCGGCAAAACTATGACAACATAACTAAAAGGGAAAGCCAGAAGTCTCATAGTAGTAACTACTACTTTTTTCCATTTTGCAGTCATACTGAATGCTACATTAGGCAATTTTAGGATCAACTGCACCTTGAGTCTGGGTGAAGTAGCTACTGGTAGGTTGTAGTTCACCTACTAATACAATGTCCTGGGTTGGATCGTCGGCTGTGGTTGAATAGTGTTTTTTGCTTAGGAAGTGTCCAAACTGAGTGAACTGTCCCTGAAGTATATAAGTGGGAACCATGATAAGACTTGTTCAAATTCTCTTTAAAGCTAAGGAAAGGTGCTTCAATGCTTCCTTTCTTATCTCCTTTAGCACAGAGTACAGTGGACCATCCTTTACCAAAGAAAAGGAGATAATGCCGTCTTACAAATCCTTGCAGCAGCAAGATTTAAAGAGCGAGGTCAATAACATCCACCATCGCATAATTGCATCACCTAGTGTAAGTGCATTCAGATTATGTGAGCGCAGTGGTTGTCTTTTCCTAAGTCCTTATGAATTCTCCTTCACAGCTTTCCTTGACCTCATGGCTTTTTTTTTTCCATCGAAGTCAATGAACAGCAGTTAGGAAAGGACACAGGATGTAATATTTTTCACCATTTGACTGGAACCTCAATGCTTTACCCCAAAAGGTTTGAAAGAGCATTTTAAAAGCCAATTCATAGTAAAAACATTTCTGAGTTGTTTTTAGTCATCTGACTTACATGTCTAACAGAACAGATATGCTACTATTTTAACCAAACCAAATGTTTTTGCAAGTTCACATCAGCGCCTTGAGGTGTGTGACTCGTGTCCATCAAAACACAACCCCAGACATCTCCACGGAGTTCGACTCCACAGAGATGTTCTCGAAATTGTTTCTGTTTTTATATCTTCGTTCTTCCACAAAGGTAGGAATATGTGATGTTTTTGACCCTGTGGGGACATTGTGGAGGCTGGTCCTCATGAGTAAAACTGATTTCTCTTCAACTGCAGCCTAAATGATTACTGAGGTTAAAGTTAGGGTTACTATGTCAGTATACTTATATAATATTATGTCAATGGAATTATGTCAAACGATAAGTCTCTACACTTCTACAAGAGAAGTGTGTATCAACACACACACACACAACCTGACACACTGATAACATGTGGAGACCCTTCTGGTATTCTGTTTATCTGTCATCCCACTCCAGGTGTATATCTGTATATGTAAAGTATCTCTCTCTCTCTGTGTGTGTGTGTGTGTGTGTGTGTGTGTGTGCGTGCGTGCGTGCGTGCGTGCGCGCGCTTTGTGGTTTTTAAGTTTTTCTTTCCATCTGGGTCTGGGGTTTTGCTGTTGTACTTTATTATTGTTTCTCCAGGAGCGAGGGCAGGCACGATGCCACATACTGAACATACCAACACATTATCCCCTTGCCTGCTGCAGAACCACTCAGCTTCTCTCATCCTGTTATCACACACACACACACACACACACACACACACACACACACACACACACACACACACACACACACAGAGAGAGAAAGAGAGAGAGAGAAAGTAGAATTAATTGGATTTTGATGCATATTAACAGTCCTTGAGTAAAAGATGCCTGTCCAGTGAGTCTAATATAACACATGCTGAATTTCAGCAGCTGCATCTGTGCCTGAGGCCTCTACACTCTCAGGAATTGGGGGGAAAAAAAGAAAGGAAAAAAAACATTCCTTGGGGATGTCTTATGAATGCCGTATGATTAGAACTTATAGCAAATGTATATTCTGCCTCTTGTGCACTTTTCATGCATAACATTTACAATCTATCAGCTCCCCATCTGATAATTTGAAGTTAGCGGAATGTTCTGGTTCCATGAGCATTTAGTTCAAGTGAAGTTTTCTGGGTGTTCAACACCCTGGGAAAAAAAAAAATGGGCCAAGGTTCTTTTTGCCAGAAAGGTTTTGTGGATGATTCAAAGATAGGACCCACTTCCTGTTAATAATAGTATTTAGCAGATGTTCTTATCCAGAGCTGTTGGTCCAGGGAATCAAACCTTTACCTTTAGGTCCAAAAGCTGCTTCTCTAACCATTACATCATGGCTTTCTCTGAGTAATAATAATAGACTTAATGCAGCTTCTTGACACCCTATTTATGCTGTGGGAAGCCATTAAACTAAATGGAACCACAATGACACATGCATGTGTAAAAGCAGCAGGTAGCATTGCCACCCAACAACTCCAGGGCCCCTGCTTCAATCCTGAGCTTAGGCTACTGTCTATGTGGAGTTTTGCATGTTCTCCCTGTGTCCATGTGGTTTTCTTCTGGGTTTCATCTCACCTCCCAAAAACACAGTTGGTAGGTGGACTGGTGACTTTAAATTGCCTCTAGTGATCACCTGAAGAGGTCAGTGAAGGCTTTCTCTGTTCCACCTGGTGATCTGGCAGCAGACCGTGTTTGATGGGGATGACTGGTGGCAAATGGAGTTCCCACTTGAAGAGAAGAAGGCAGCATAACACCTCCAGTGCCTGAATCCTCCAACCCCCGCTGGACATTTTACAATGTTCCCACACTGTTCCCTCATCTACGGTTCAACGATTGGACTCATCCCACCAACGAGTCCATCAAGGTAGAAAGGACAGTGGAGTCTGATGAAGAAGAAGCTGAACAACATCATTACTGGATTCGATGGACAGTCCTAAGCAAGCAAGCAAGTACATGGTGATGGACTGGTATCCAGTCGAAGGTCCAATCCTGCCTCGCTCCCAGTGTTCCTAGTATAACTGTGACGAGGCTAAAGCACTTACAGTGGATATAAAAAGTGAACACACCCCAATAAAATGATAGGTTTTTCTGATGTAAAACAAAATGAGACCACGCTAAATAATTTCAAAACTTTTCCCACCTTTAATGTGATCTATAACCTGTACAAGTCAACTGAAAAACAAACAAATCTGTTTGGGGGAAAAACAAAAAATAAAAGACGTACAATAAGCTGGTTGCATAAGTGTGCACACCCTTAAACTAATACTTTGTTGAAGCACCTTTTGATTTAATTACATCATTCAGTCTTTTTGGGTCAGAGTCTATCAGCCTGCCACATCTAGACTTGGCAATATTTGCCCAATCTTCCTTGCAAAAGCACTCCAAATCTGTCAGATTGCGAGGGCGTCTCTTGTGCACAGCCCTCTTCAGGTCACCCCACAGATTTTCAATTGGTCTGGGTTCTGGCAGGGCCATTCCAAAACTTTGATTTTCTTCTGGTGAAGCCATTCTTTTGTTGATTTCAATGTATGCTTGGGGTCATTGTCATGCCGAAAGATGAAATTCCTCTTCATCTTCAGCTTTCTAGGAGACATCTGAAGGTTTTGGGCCAAAATTGAGTGGTATTTAGAACTGTTCATAATTCCCCCCACCTTGACTAAAGCCCCTGTTCCAGCTGAAGAAAAACAACCCCAAAACATGATGCTGCCATCACCATGCTTCACTGTGGGTATGGTGTTCTTTTGGTGATGCACAGTATTGTTTTTGTGCCAAACAAACCTTTTGGAATTGTGGCCAAAAAGTTCAACCTTGGTTTCATCAGACCATAAGACATTTTCCCACATGCTTTTGGGAGATTTCATGTATTATTTTACAAAATTTAGCCAGGCCTGGATGTTTTTCATTGTAAGAAAAGGCTTCCGTCTTGTGACCCTACCCCATAGTCCAGACATATGGAGACTACGGGAGATTGCTGTCACATGTAGTACACAACCAGTACTTATCAGAAATTCCTGCAGCTCCTTCAGTGTTGCTGTAGGCCTCTTGGCAGCCTCCCTGACCAGTTTTCGCCTTGTCTTTTCAACAATTTTGGAGGGATGTCCAGTTCTCTGAAATGTCACTGTTGTCCCATATTCTCTCCACTTCTTGATGACTGTCTTCACTGTACTCCATGGTATATCTAATGCTCTGGAATTTTTTTTTGTACCCTTCTCCTGACTGATACCTTTCCACTAATGAGATCCCTTTGATGCTTTGTAAACTCTCTGTGAATCCTGGCTTTTGCTGGAGGATGCAACGGAGTAAATGTCTGAACTTTATTTGGGGTTAATCAGAGTCATTTTAACTGATGGCAGGTGTGAACCCAAAAAGACTGAATGCTGTAATTAAATCAAAAGGTGCTTCAACAAAGTATTAGTTTAAGGGTGTGCACACTTATGCAATCAGCTTAAAAAAATATTTTTTAATTTTTGTTTTTTTCCCCTAACAGATTTGTTGGTTTTTCAATTGAATTGTACAGGTTATAGGTCTGTCAGCCCTGTGATGACCTGGCGACTTGTCCAGGGTGTACCCCGCCTTTCGCCTGTAGTCAGCTGGGATAGGCTCCAGCTTGCCTGTGACCCTGTAGAAGGATAAAGCAGCTAGAGATAATGAGATGAGATGAGATGAGATGAGATGAGATGAGATGAGATGAGATGAGGTTATAGGTCACATTAAAGGTGGGAAAAGTTTTGAAATTATTTATTGTGGTCTCTTTTTTTTTTACATCAGAAAAACCCATCATTTTAATGGGGTGTGTACACTTTTTATATCCACTGTACATAAGAAGAAATAATGGATACTTCGCATCTATAACTAAGTTTGTTGTTAAAGAATTTGTTACATGTATTTAGTCAGTTGTTGATTGACGTGACCTGTTCACAGTATATTAAGGTTGAGTGACATTACTAGTGTGAATAATGTGATAAACAACATGTCTGCACTAAGAATGAATTCAGTAGCTGAGAACATTTGCACTACATCAGAATCCAAAGTGGGGTTTAAAAGTCATACCCTGCAGGTTTTGAACATCACACCCTGTGTTGTGCAGCTTCACTCACATCAGGGCAAGTGCATTCAGATGAGAAGCTGAGAAATGAGATAACGTGTGTGGTGTGTTGTGTTGTGTCATGTCGTGTCGTGTCATGTTGTGTCGTGTCGTGTTTGGTTTCTCTTCTCTGGCACTGCACAGCCAGGAAAAACTCCCTCTCTCTTCAACATGGTCGACTGGAGTAGACAGGCACTTTGTGCAAACAGTATGGAAAAAACTACAGGCAATGGCTGGCCACAGACTGTCTTGATGTGTCATGGCCATAATGTGAGTCATCAGTGGTATCAGTGTGTTCCTCAGGAAAAGTCTAATAAACGTAGGAAATATTTGTAAGTGTGTGATGCGAAATCAAGAGATGTTTACTGACAAGGATCATACTTTGAATTGGTGTGTGTGTGTGTGTGTGTGTGTGTGTGCTTCATTGAGGAAGAATGGATGTGTGGCCCACATATATTCCACACTGTGCATGCCTGCCGGAAAACGTGTAAGATATGACTCAGGGGAACAGGTGTGTGTGTGTGTGTGTGTGTGTGTGTGTGTGTGTGTGTGTGAGTAAAGAATATGACTCAGAAGCCACTGGAAGTGGGATTGATTTTGCACATCAGCATATCTGAGTTAATTGATGCCCAGCTGGAGAAAGTACACTGTAATTTAAATGCAGTAGTAGTAGCTCTAACTCTGCCCACGCACGTCTAAAGGAAATAAAAACTATTCTGTAATAACTTGAATTCCTTCTTGTTTATTTATTGCTAGATTAAAAACATGAAATTTCATGCACCTTCCTGTTTGGCTTTTTTTTTTTTATTTGCTCTGTTTGTACCAGTGTTGTAGTCAAGTCACTAAACTTTGAGTCCAAGTCCAGTCTTGAGTTGCCAGTATATGGTACAAGTTCAAGTCAAGTCCAAGTCATGAAAGAAAATTTCGAGTCAAGTCTGAGTTGAGTCCACTACTGATCCGAGTCGAGTTGAGTCGAGTCCAACACTCCAACCTCACCATCTGACGGTGGCTGTTTTAGCACCATTAACATTAGTTTGTTCCTGAACATGACATATGAACAGGTGAACGTGCTTCTCTTAATCAGGGAGTGTGAAGTGTTCTGTCAGAGATGGTTGGGAGACGGATGTAAGTGCAGAAGGTGTGTTTATTAATACAAGTGAAGACAGGTAAACAATCCAGAATAGCAGGCAAAATCATCAAACAGTGAAACAAGCAATAGGTCAAGCGAGGCACAAACAGGCTACCATAGACTCAGCAGAATCAAAGACAAGAAACTGGAAATCAGGGATCAGGAAATCAAACAAGGAAATAAGGCTCGGAAATGTGTCAGCAATGCAACTCAATACTCCGCAAAGTAAGTGTGTTTTCACAGTTTTTATATATGCATGCTGATTGCGCCTTAATCCTGTGCAGGTATGAGTCGTTTCTGATGCATGCGCCAAGGCGTGCAGGTGTGACACTCTTGCATGAAATTAGTACAAAAATTAATGTAGATATAAATATTTTATGCCAAATTATTACGGCATGTTACAAAAAATAAAGACAAAATCTGAATCCTCGTCTCCAATTTACGAGTCCGAATACAGTTAATGTATGCGTTTGAGTCCAAGTCTGAGTCATCAATGCTCAAGTCGGAGTCAGGTCACAAGTCCTTAAAATTAGGGCACGAGTCAGACTCACGTACTACAAGCCTGGTTTTTACATATTAAAAGTTTAGAATTTTCTTGTTCTATTTGCAAAAAATAGTAATTTCTAGTAAGAAGTGCTTAAAATTATAAAAAAATAATATTTGCCAATAGAACAAGATTAGTAATAATACAACAACATATTCGGGCCGTAGTAGGTTAAAAATAACAGAACTGGAATTATCCCCCCCAAAAACAAACAAACAAACAAACAAACAAACAAACAAACAAACAAACACTGAATTTCTGAGATTAAAGTATAAATTTACAAGAAAAAACTTGGCTAATCTCTGAAATTATAAAGTCATAAATCTGCATGAAAATGCCAGAACTTCTGAGATTAATTTCTGATTTTGTGACTTTTTAATCTCAGATTTTCTGATTTTTTTCTTCCAAATTTATGACTTTATAATCTCAGAGAATTTCTGAGTTTTTTTCCCCTCATAAATTTAGTTGTTGGATGTACATGCTCTTTGGAAATTCAGCTATATTTAATCTACCTTGTTCAAGAGGTTATGTATGCACTGCAAAACATACAGTACACACACATATATATATATATATATATATATATATATATATATATATATATATATATATATATATATATAATTTATGTTACAAAAAAAAGAAAAAATCTGAATCTTCATCTCCAATTTACGAGTCCAAATGCAATTAATGTATGAGTCTGAGTCCAAGTCCGAGTCATCAGTGCTCAAGTCCAAGTCAAGTCATGAGTCTATTTCTCATTTGAATTTCAGTGTATAATGACATCATAAGTACATGCAGATCCATGATGGCTAAATACATATGGTGTTGATTCCATCCTTGTATTCAAATCCAAATTCTAATTTCTCATTTGAACTTTAATCTCAGAAATTCTGAGTTTTTTTCTGAGAATATTATGCCCCTCCCCCAGCTCCATTTTTTCACCTACAATGGCCCTAATACGCTGTCATAGTAATAATGTCTAAGCAGGTTTAATAGACATATATTTAATTTACTGAAATCCTATAATAAGAAATACTACATACAATATCTTGACTATATTCAAGATATTTTCACTTGCCATGATGTCATTTTTGCAGTGCATATATAACCTTTTGAACAAGATGGATTAAATATAGCTGAATTTCCAAAGAGCATGTACATCCAACAACTAAATCAGTGAAATCATGTACAAAAAATACACATACAATATATGTTTGGGCTGATACTGATTCAGCATATAATGACATCATAAGTACATGCAGGTCCATTATGGCCAAATACATATGGTGTTGATTCCATCCTTGTATCCAATTCCATGCATCCTTTCTTCAGAGAGTGGAGCATATGTAGACAGAAGCAAGAAAAGGAAACTGCATAGTTTGAGAAATAAAAAGCATCCTCAATATTTAATGTAGCGTGTACGTACTCTGTATATGACCCATAATGCACCCATGGCCAGATGTATTAAGTGCATTGTGCCAGTTTATAGCCCAAATTATCCTGTATTTTATACAAAAAAACTTGCCTAAAGATTCAACTTGAGCACAAAAGGTAGAAAGTCAGAGCAAAAAGTTTTGAGAGTGACTGATTACATGTTCCACATGCCATGCTAACCTTTTAGTGGCAGCCAGTTCTGCACTAAATTTCTGTTCGCCTTCCAAAACCAGGTGACAATTAACGCCATGCGTGTTGCTTAGAGCTTTATAGGTGGAGTTGTCAGGTGCATAGTTTTGTCAAAGATCATGCAGCAATCATGTAGCAGCAATGCTATGTGCAAAACCATGATACAGGTGTACTACCATTTTTGTAGTACTCAAGTCCAGGACTCGGACTCGAGTCCAACTTGTGCCCTAATTTTAAGGACTCGTGACTTAACTTGGACTTGAGCACTGATGACTCAGACTTGGACTTGTGCATTAACTGCATTCAGACTTGGAAAATGGAGATAAGAACTCAGATTTTTTCTTTATTTTTTGTAACATGCCATAATAAATTGGCATAAGATATTCATATCTACATTAATTTTTGTGCTAATTTCGTGTGAGAGTGTCACACCTGCACGCCTTGGCGCGTGCATCAGATAGACTCTCGGGTGCACTCTGGACAGCACGCGTGCCAAGTGGACTCTTGCACGTGCACTGCAAATGACTCGCACCTGCACGGGATTAAGGAGCAATCAGTGTGCCTATATAAAGACTGTGAAAACATACTTTGCGAAGTATTGAGTTGCATTGCTGACACATTACTGAGCCTTATTTCCTTGTTTGGGTTCCTGATCCCTGATTTCCTGTTTCTCGTCTTTGATTCTGACGAGTCTACGATAGCCTGTTTGTGCCTCTCTTGACCTATTGCCTGTTTCACTATTTTACAATTTTGCCTGCTGTTCTGGATTGTTTACCGTCTTCACTTGCATTAATAAACACACCTTCTGCACTTACATCCATCTTACAACCATCTCTGACAGAATACTTTGCACTCCCTGATAAAGAGAATGCACATTCACCTGTTCATACGTCATGTTGAGGAACAAACTAATGTTAATGGTGCTGAAACAGCCACCGTCAAATGGTGAGGTTGGAGTCTTGTTCTCAGACTCAGCCTGGATTCGACTCGGACTCGAAAATTTTTTTTAATGACTTGGACTTGAACACTGGGAACTTGAGACTGGACTTGGACTTGAGGTTTAGTGCCTTGACTACAACACCGTGTACTTCAACCCCAAATCAGAAAAAGTTGGGACGGTATGTTGAACTTGAAATTAAAACTGAAAACAATGATTTTTAAATAGTCATTGACCTGTATTGCACTTCAAACAATATAACAGCACATTATTTGATGTTTTACCTCATTTTATTGTATTTTCAAAATAAACTTATTTCACCTTTTGATTCTTGGAACACTTAAAATAAAAAAAGCTTGGATGGTAAAGCATTTACCACTTTATAACGTTGCCATTTCCTTCTTACAACACTTGAAAGATGTTTAGGAACTGAAGACATCAAGTGATGAAGTGTTTCAGGTGTTTTTTTGTCCCATTCTTCTTGTAAACATGTCTTAAGGTGTGCCACAGTACAGGGCCATTTTCACATTATTCACTTCAAAATTCACCCTCTGTCAAAATTGTGGACAAAGGAGACAGGCACCCTCTTCTTCCACAGCCATGCCTTTGTAATGTGTGCAGAATGTGGTTTTGCATTGTCTTGTTGAGATATCCCTGGAAAAGATGTCTTATTAGAGGCAACATATGTTGCTCCAAAATCTCGATATACTTTTCTGCATTAATGCTACCATCACAGAAGTGTCAGTTACCTTTAGCAAGGGCACTGACACAAACCCATACCATGACAGACCCTAGCTTTTGGACTTGTTGCTGGTAACAGTCTGGATGGTCCTTTTTGTCTTTGGGCCAGAGCACATGGCATCCATTTTCTTCAGAAAAGACCTGGAATCCTGATTTGTCTGACCACAATAAACATTTCCACTGTGTGATGATCCATCCCAGATGCCTCCGAGCTCAGAGAAGTCGATGGTGATTCTGGACACAGTTAACATAAGGCTTCTTTTTTGCACAGTAAAGTTTTAACTGGCATTTGTGGATGTAATTCCGTGTTGTAGTGCTTGACAAAGGTTTGCCAAAGTAATCCTGAGCCCATGTGGTTATATCAGCTATAGATGAATGATGGTTCTTGTAGATGTAGTACCATCTGGGGAATCAGAGTTCATGGGTGTTCAGTTTAGGCTTGTGCCTTTTCCCTTTACACGCCAAAATTCCTCCAGATTTCTTGAAATCTTTAATGATATTATGCACTGTAGAGGGTAAAATATCAAAATCCATACATATCTTTCTTTGAGGAACATTGTTTTGAAACATCTCTCATCTCATCTCATTATCTGTAGCTGCTTTATCCTGTTCTACAGGGTCGCAGGCAAGCTGGAGCCTATCCCAGCTGACTACGGGTGAAAGGCGGGGTACACCCTGGACAAGTCGCCAGGTCATCACAGGGCTGACACATAGACACAGACAACCATTCACACTCACACCTACAGTCAATTTAGAGTCACCAGTTAACCTAACCTGCATGTCCTTGGACTGTGGGGGAAACCGGAGCACCTGGAGGAAACCCACGCGGACACAAGGAGAACGTGCAAACTCCACACAGAAAGGCCCTTGCTGGCCACGGGGCTCGAACCTGGACCTTCTTGCTGTGAGGCGACAGCACTAACCACTACACCACCGTGCCGCCTTGTTTTGAAACATTTTAATAATATTCTCATGCATTTGTTGATAAACTGGATAGCCCCATCCCATCTTTGCTCCTCAAAGACTAGGCCTTTCCTGGATACTGATTTGTGCCAAATCATGATTACAGTCATGTTAACATCTCCAGTTTCAAATCATATTGCTCTTTAATTATTTTATCTTATTACAAGCCCTACATTTTCCCTGTCCCAATGTTTTTGGAATGTCTTACAGGCCTGAAATACAGCAATAGATGTATATTAACAAATGAAATAAATTTGACCAGAAAAACCCCCAAAAAACCCATGAAATATATTGAGTTCATACTGTCTGCAATGAAATACAAGTCAAAGTAAATTTAAAAATCACTGCTTTCTTTTTTTGATTTGCTTTTTCCATATCATCCCAACTTTTTCTGATTTGGAGTTGTCGAATGGGGAAAATTGTGATCTCAGTGACATTGACAGTGATCTGGTGACAAACAGGTTTGACTATTTTATCAAATGTTGATCTCCTGGTATTTTCACATACCGCAGTCTCTAGATTAAACAGAATTGTACAACCAAAAACATTCAGTAAACAGCAGTTCTGTGGGTGGAAATACCTTGCTGATGAGTAAGGTCAGAAGAGAGTCACCAGACTGATTTACAGTCACAGGAATAGTATGGTAACTCAAATAAGCACTCACTGCAGCCACGGTGAGCAGAAAAGCATTTCAGAAAGCACAGTATGTTGAACATTGAAGTGGAATGACTACAATAGCACAAAACCATATCAAGTTCCTTTCCTGCCAGCCATGAGCAGGAATCTGAGGCTACAGTGAGCACAGATTCACTGAAATTGTTCAGTTGAAGATTGGTTAAAGACCGAGTAATGGTTTTCCAGTATTCAGCTGTCCAGCTGTAGTGAGCCTGTGCCCACATTACTCAGATAGCCAAAGATTACTGCTCTTGGTTGACAGGAGTGGAACCTAACATTATCTTCTACTTTGTAGCTCAAGTCACTGAGATCACGTACATATATTCCCCATTCTGATGTTGAATATGAACATGAACCAAAGCTCTTTACCTGTATGGAATGATTTAATGCATTGCACTACTGCCACATGTTTGGATAGTTGCATGAATGAACATCCATCCATTATCCATAACCGCTTATCCTGTGCAGGGTTGCGGGCAAGCTGGAGCCTATCCCAGCTGACTACGGGCGAGAGGTGGGGCACACCCTGGACAAGTTGCCAGGTCATCGCAGGGCTGACACATAGAGAGAAACAACCATTCACACTCACGGTCAATTTAGAGCCACCAATTAGCCTAACCTGCATGTCTTTGGACTGTGGGGGAAACCAGAGGACCCAGAGGAAACCCACGCAGACAACATGCAAACTCCACATATGGCCCTTTTCCACTACCCTTTTTCAGCTCGCTTCAGCTCACTTCAGCCCGACACGGCTCGCGTTTCGACTACCAAAAAACAGCACGACTCAACTCGTTTCAGCCCTGCTTAGCCCCTAAAACTCGCACGGTTTTGGAGTGGGGCTGAAGCGAGCCAAAGCGAGCCGAGTGAGGTTGGGGGCGTGAGCAGACACTCCCCTGTGCACTGATTGGTGAGGAGGAGTGTCCTCACATGCCCACACACGCCCCGCGAGCACGCTGGGATCTGTAAACACCGTAAACCCGGAAGAAGAAGAATTACGAGAATTTCTGAAGCCTTATGCGCCTCGCCTCATCTATACGCTCTTGCCAGTATCTGTTGGCGTTGTCGGTGACAACAAGCCACAGCACCAAGACCAGCAACACTAACGACTCCATGTCCTCCATGTTTATTGTTTACTATCCGGGTCGTGAGACTACCGCTTAAAAGATCACTGATGTCACTGCTTAACGACATCACGTGACGTCCACCCACTTTCGCTAACTCCACCCAATGTGTCCACCCACTTCCAGCCAGCACGGTTCAGCGCGGTTGTAGTCGAAATGCAACTCCAACAGCCCCGCTCAGCCCGACTCAGCACGGCACGGCTCAGCCCGACTCAGCCGCGTTTGTAGTGGAAAAGCGGCAATAGAAAGGTCCCTGTCAGCCATTGGGCTTGAACCCAGAACCTTCTTGCTGTGAGGCGACAGTGCTAACCACTACACCACTGTGCCGCCATGAGTAAACGTGTACAGTTTTTTTTTTTAATTTAATGGTGAAATATGTCGGAACATGAGACCATTAGAGAGGCCTAGGGAGAGCTAATCATATTACTTGTGAATTGGGATTCTTTTATGACACAGATCTGGCAGTACATTTTAAAAACACCTACTGCCAAGATTTGGAGACACCGAATAGGCAGTTTTTGGTAGACACAGACACCACACCTTTCACTGTCACCAGACACTCATGCACTCCACTTCCTGTGAGTAAGCCCCAATATGACTCATACTTGTTCACTCCCATTTTATAAATCGATAGTGAGTTCCTCTGTGCTGATTACTCACACAGCTTGGGGTCAGTCCACTGGGTCACTAAACCAGTTCTGTGGTGAGGAAACTGACATGCTGGGGTGACAGCATAGAACAGATGGTGTGTATATGTGTGTGGATGAGAAGAAAGTCCTTTTTTTTGGTAACTAAACCCATGCGTGACTCATGCTTTGTCTTTATACGACTGGACAGCTACATCATGACCAAGAATAGACATGATGAGTTGTTCTGTGTTGCTTGTTGTCTGTTACACTCTCACTTTTATTTCTCTCCCTCTCTCTGTCTTACAACCCTGCTTCCAAAAAAAGTTAGGATGCTGTGTAAATGTCAATAAAAACAGAATGCAGTGCCCTGCAAATACTTTTCAACCTATAATACAAAGACGATATATTTAATGTTCAAACTCGTAAACATTATTGTTTCCTGTAAAAATACACTTATTCTGAATTTGATGCCTGCAACCTGTTCCAAAAAAATTGGGATAGGGGCATGTTTACTACTATGTTTCACCACTTTTTCTTTTAACAACACTCAATAAGTGTTTTGGAACCGAGGACACTAATTGTTCAAGTTTTGACCGTGAAATTCTTTCTCTTTCTTACTTGAAATACAGCTTAATTTGCTCAACAGTCCGGGGTCTCTGTTGTCGTATTTTGTGCTTCATAATGCGCCACATATTTTCAATGGGTGACAAACAGGCCAGTTTAGCATCCGTACTCTTTGACTATGAAGCCATGCTGTTGTAACACATGCAGAATGTGGCTTGGCATTGTCTTGTTGGAATAAGCAAGGACATCCCTGAAAAAGATATCATCAGCATATGTTGCTCCAAAAACCTTGATGTACTTTTCAGCATTAATAGTGCCTTTATAGATGTGAAAGTTACCTATGCCATGGGCACTAACACCCCCCCATACCATTACAGATTCTGGCTTTTGAGCTTTGTTCTGGTAACAATTTGGACAGTCCTTTTCGTTTTTAGCCCGAAGGACACAATGTCTATGATTCCACTTTTTTTTTTGCATCAGTCTATCTCAGATGAGCTCAGGTCCAGAGAATCTGGCAATGTTTCTGGATAATACTGATATCTGGCTTTTGCTTTGCATGATAGATGCAGTGATGAGCTGTTTTTACCAACAATGATTTTCTGAAGTGTTCCCGAGCCCATGTAGTAATATCCTTTATACAATCATGTTGGTTTTTAATGCAGTGCCACCTGAGGGATTGAAGGTCACAGGTGTTCAGTGTTGGTTTTTGGCCTTGCCCCTTATGTACTGACATTTCTCTGGATTCTCTGAGTCTTTTGATGATATTATGAATAGTCAATGGTGAAATGCCTAAATTCCTTGCAAATGTATGCTGATACATGTTGCTCTTAAAATGTTGGACTATTTGTCCAAGCAGTTTTTCAGAAAATGGTGAACCTTGCGCCATCTTTGCTTGTGAATGACTGAGCTTTTCCAATTACCAATTAACCTGTTTACCTGTAGAATGTTCCAAACAGGTGGGTTTTTTTTTAGCATTCCACAACTTTCTCAGTCTTTTGCTGTCCCTCTCTCAAAGTTTTTGGAACATTATTGCAAGCAAAATGAGTGTTATTTACAAAAATGATAATGTTTATCAGTTTGAACATTAAATATTTTGTCTTTGTATTGTCCATCCATTATCCATAACCGCTTATCCGGTGCAGGGTTGCAGGCAAGCTGGAGCCTATCCCAGCTGACTATGGGTGAAAGGCGGGGTACACCCTGGACAAGTTGCCACATCATCACAGGGCTGACACATAGAGACAAACAACCATTCACACTCACATTCACACATACGGTCAATTTAGAGCCACCAGTTAGCCTAACCTGTATGCTTTTGGACTATGGGGGAAACTGGAGCACCCAGAGGAAACCCATGCAGATACAGGGAGAACATGCAAACTTCACACAGAAAGGCCCCCGTCGATCACTGGGCTCAAACCCAGAACCTTCTTGCTCTGAGGTGACAGTGCGATCCACTACACCACCGTGCCACCCGTCTTTGCATTGTATTCAACTGAATATAGTTTGAAAAGAATTTGCAAATCATTGCATAATTTACTTACTTTTACAAAAGTTCCCAACTTTTTGGAATGAGGGTTGTAGAAGAATTGAATGAACTTTTAACTTAATTTAGTTACAAATAATACAATATTTTATTGTTCTTGTGTTTTAGAAATACATTATTTGGAAATAAACTTTTCTGGTTAAGTCAAGAAATGTCCTGATGGAACTGTTGCACATCATTTGATGAATTTTCCTATAATTTTGTGGCATCAAATATTCCATTCAAGTAATAAAAATGATAAAGATAATGTTCTCTTAAAAATCATAACCTAGTATTGTAACTTGCATGACATACTGTCACTACTACTGTTTTCAGTCAATTACCATTTGTATATTACAGGAATGAAAAATAAAGATTGTTTTGTTTGTTTGATAAAATTTAGTATAACAAGCAGTCTATTGTGATAAAAAAAAGTGTTCTGAAGAGTGAATAGTTTTGGAACACATAGATTCATGTTTACTCAGAGAAGCACCAATTAGAGCCATTTTAGCAGCCATTTGCGTGGTGGGAATGGTATGTTTAGCAGCTAATCTACTAAAAATCTGCATGCAAACAAACACAGGTGCACGTTGCCTAATTAACATATTGCCTGGGCAGTATAACCCCTATTTTGTGCACAACGTCCTATTTTGTGTCAGCTGTTTTGCTACGATGGTTTTTAAATCACCGTGCCCAGTGGTCCGAAAACATTATCGTGTTGAGATCATCCAAATTGGTCCAGAGTTGAACAAGTGATGTTTACTTTCCCATTGATTTGTGGTCATTGTGCTGTTGTGGGTAAGTGGTCAAGTCTCTGTGATACTGATCAAAAGGTCATGAGTTTAAACCTTGGCATTGACAAGTTGCTACTGCATGACCCTTAACCCTCCAGAGATGTTGTACCATTGCTGACCCTGCCCTCTGACCTCGGTTTCCTAGTAAACTGGGACATCCAGTGAAAAAAGATTTTTACTGTATTTGTGACAACAAAGGCTCTCTTCTCTACTCTGTCTTTGTGCTGCAATGTTTTTGGGAAACTCAGCTCTCCACATGAGCCACCACTACTCCTTACCAGATCACAGTTTAGACCAGTGTTTCTCAACCACTAGGTCGGGGCCCATTAGTGGGCCGTGAAGTGCAGTCTAGTGTGCCGCGAGTTTTTTTTTTTTCCAAGTTGAAGTTTTACTCGTAGTAGGGTACAATTGCTGGGTTGCATCTGACATCACATCTGCCTCATATGGTCACACCGCAGCTAGCGATGCTTTGCGATGGGTTATCGATGAAAATGAGGCATTTTCATAGCGATATACATGTAAACTAAAAGTTGTGGTCACACAGTAGGTGAACACTTGACTGTCACGCCTTTGAGCGCTTGAGCCTGGTGCAGCTCGAATGGCCATGCGCGCTCATGGAGCTCATTGTGTGCATGCTTGAGACCTGGTAGTTATGGGAAACACCTGACACTGATTTGAGCGCAATCAGCACGCACAGATACTGACGCTGTTTTCACAAAGGCTTTACGAAGCATTACCATTATCACTGTCATGTTTGTTTCTAGCCATGTTTATAACGCTGTTTAAATACTCTGCTTTCTGTTTTGCTTTTATAAATATCACACCTGCTAATAAACACTCTTCCTGCACTTAGATCCGCCTACCGCCGTCTATCCTGTACTGTCCTGATCCCCAGATCTTTAACCTAGCCACATTTAAAAACTTGTACGCCTACATGCTCTTCCAGGTTTTCATCTGTGTGTCCGTGTAGAACAGACCTGGGCATTTTACAGCCCGCGTGCCGCATCCGGCCCTTTGGTTCATTCTGACCGGCCCGCGTAAGGTTAATTAGAAATTACAAAATAAACGTATTTTCTAATTTTACCTCACGCATGGACTGAATGTGCATTGCTTTTATTTTGAAGTTGTGTTCAACAAAAACGCAATGCGCACGACATGAAAATGACATGAAATCCCACGAAACCTAATCCCGCGATAACTACTTCCGTAATTTGTCCAGACCAACCACAAACTTGTACGTCATCCTTCAAACGGTCCAGCCAATCACATACGTAGTGTGACGTCACCAGCAGGCGCCGAAGCCGATCTCCGGCGAAAAACACCAAAGGTGATTAAACTACAAATGTGGGCATCATTATTATAATATGATGTATCTTGCTTGATATTTGGAGTAGAAAGACAATATTGTGATGTCTTTATTGTGTTTTGGGGTGAATGTGACTGAAAAAAAATGGTACAAACGTTCACATTTTGTTAACCATTGTTTTGGGAAATTTGATTGAATAAATGACATTTTTTGTAAGGCAACCTCGTTTCTTCCATACTCTTACCAGTCTTGGCAGCTTGTAAAAACAATGATATTTATTGCTTTATATAAAGAAATACAATTAATATTATGCAGAATTTAGTTCAGCCTTTTGGTCCGGCCCTCCACAAAATTTTCTGTTTCTCATGTGGCTCCATGGAAAAAATAACTGCCCACCCCTGGTGTAGAATGATGTCTGCAGCACCAGGTAGTTTGCGATGTCAGGGAACTCAACGGATGGATAATTTTCCAACTCATATTATTACCGTCTTTGTTAATGTGTAAGGATCTAATCCCATTGAGTGGTTTCTATATCCACTTCTTTTGAGTATACTTCTTGGTTTTAATAACTTGCTTGTTTGCTGTACACAAACATGACAATAAGCTCTTGTGTTAATCGACCAGACTTCACTTTTGGATCATTAATCCCTTTTGAGTGAGAATGCCCTGCATGCATGATTTGGCTTCTGGCGCATCCGTACAGTATTAAATATAATACTGTACCTAAAAATAAAAACAGCTTGTTTTATTGCATTTATTTAATTCCTGGGCTCCCTTCTGTAACAAGGAGTGATGCTGCATTCCGTTAATACACTTTACAGTAGATTATTAGATTCTAATAGAGTAAATAATTGGGGATCTTTTTTAATGGGCCCCGACTCGTTACAAGTAAGAATAGGTGGGCCTCAAAACAGAAAAGGTTGAGAACCCCTGGTTTAGACATTATTTCCCTCATGCTCACCTGGTATTGATTGCACCTGTTATATGTTAAATCCTTATTTAGTTCAGTGTATATATACCAACTCACTCACCTTTAATCTTTGCAAGGTTTTACCATTTCTCCTGTGCATTTCTGAGAGTCCTCTGTTTGCTATTCCTGGTTTGACTTTGCCTTCTTCTTCTTCTTCTTCTTCTTCTTCTTCTTCTATTTTGCTCACTTGACTCCAGCCTGATTTCTGATTATGAGTTAGAGAAAAGGTGTGTGCTTATATCCAGCTGCCTTCGCTATGTGAGAGATGTTGTTGAACCTGATTTCTGATTGTTCGGTGGAATAAATCTATGTCCTATGAGCTGCGTCTACCATACTGAATAAGCTACAATTGGTGAAAACGCTGTTCATTATCTGCATCTGATTTAGAAACTGTTTAGTTCTGACTTTATTATAAAAGTGACCATGGAGCATGGAGACATATTACTGTGATGTACACAGACTACAATAAACTCACCGAATTTATAATAGAATCCAATATGCAGAAAAAGAAAAAAAAAATCTCGTGGTCAGCAAAGGAAGCGTGGCCAAAGACTTCCTTTTGGTTTGGAGTTCTGAATTGTTTTTGACTGTTTCCAATAAGTCGATGACGTTTTTCGCCCATGCTTATGCTTCAGACAGCTCCATGTTTTCATGGACGTTAGAAAGCATGTGTAGTCAGTAATGGAAGCACTGAGAAATCAAAATGTTCAGCTTTTTACAGTAACCACAGTATTTTGCTATTTTTAGAAATGCGTATATGATGGTTAAAAATTCAAAACAGTACTGATAGCCTGCTTTTGATAGCCAGTTTTTAACAACAAAAGCTACTTTGCGATGGTGCAAAACCATTAGACATATATCTTTCTTTGCTCTTTCTGTCTCTATTACTTATGCTCTTGTCACAGTAAGGTTTCTTGGTGCTCTGTTCCAGCGGGGCCCGCTAAGGGAGTGCTGGCCACTTCTACACTCTCTGGTTGAAGCATTACAGATCTTTAGCCTGTGTAAACACACACTAACGGGAAAGCACTCTGGCCCTGCATGCTCTCAGACTCTCACTGTTTTGAACTTGATGACACTTTGCCTGTAGTTGTACTTAAGTAATAAAAAATGGCCATATGCTAACATATTACAGGACATGTTTAGCATGTACAGTATATTGCTGGATAAAGATTCAGGAAAAGCAGAACGTTATATGGAAATGTTCTTTACTTGCATAGACAGAGATGGTATTGTAGTCAAAAATCTTACTCAAATAAAATTATGGCTAATTAAAAAAAAAAGACACATAAATGTAATCACCCACATAACTACTTGGGTTGCAGTAAGAAAGAAGTTCAATTTAAATTACAAGAAGCAAAATAAAACTAAACACTGACACGTCTAAAAGGCTGTTTGCAAAAAAAAAAAAATCCCTAAAGACTTCATTATTTGAAAAAAAATCTGAAGTAATCAGGCCACTAATAATAAATATAGCCACCAATTGTGATCTGTGGGGTCCAAGCATCTGATGCAAATAGCACGCCCAGTGGCCATTTCTTACCAACCTTCACACAATAATAAAGGGACCATGAATAATAGTGGGGCGGCACGGTGGTGTAGTGGTTGGCACTGTCGCCTCACAGCAGGAAGGTCCTGGGTTCAAGCCCAGTGGCCGATAGGGGCCTTTGTGTGTGGAGTTTGCATGTTCTCCCTGTGTCCGTGTGGGTTTCTTCCAGGTGCTCTGGTTTCCCCCACAGTCCAAAGATATGCAGGTGAGGTTAATTGGTCCCTTACAGAAAAACCACATGAACTTCACATGTGATTTCTCACATGTGAAATATGTGGAAAATGTGTTTTGCACATGGGAAACATGTGGTTTTGGCCCAATTTTATGTGAATCACATGTGGGAATATTTTATACATGTGGTAACATGTTTTCTACATGTGCTCTACATGGTAACACATGTTACAAAATCTGATACCATGTATTCCACATGTGGTAACATGTGATCACATATGAAATACATGGGAAATTCATGTGTTTTTTCTGTAAGGGGTGGCTCTAAATTGACCGTAGGTGTGAATGTGAGTGTGAATGGTTGTCTATGTGTCAGCCCTGTGATGACCTGGCGACTTGTCCAGGGTGTACCCCGCCTCTCGCCCGTAGTCAGCTGGGATAGGCTCCAGCTTGCCTGCGACCCTGTAGAACAAAATAAGCGGCTACAGATGATGGATGGATGGATGGATGGATGGAATAAACATAGTTGTCATGTTTTATGGGTGTAATTCAATGTTAATGATGTGAATGTTGATGCTCTTTTGCTTACTTTTATGAAGTGCAATAACTTTTAACTACCTCGATTTGACTTATTTATTTACTCTTTTTTTATGACATGACCAAATATTCTTGTTTTTATGTATGATTTTGTTCTTCTGTGTTTTTAATACACCTTCAGTTGTGGCACGCCAATTTCGTTGTATGGATGGAATGTGCAATGACAATAAAGGCTATCTTATCTCATCTTATCTTATCTTGAAATTCCAGCTGAAAATTGATTGGTGAATGGCAGCCAAGCTTTCCAGTAACTCACTTATCATTTAAAAATCTTATCAATTAGCACAATTATGCAGGACACCAAGTTTCATCTTGCTTATGTTGCTTCGGTCTTTACTTGTTTGTTAACATTTTATTCATCGCTAAATTAAAAATACTTGCGCTAATTTTCATGCACTTTTTTCCCACACTTTCCTTCCCTCAGAGTGTATGTATTACATCATAAAGCTTTACATAGTATTAAAGCTATTCGTTTTAACAGCCACAAGGGAATGTGCTTTTTAAACTATGTGGCCAGTGATGCCATGCCTTTGCTGAATTACTATTTTCCTTAATAGATTTATGCATCCCAGCTGCTGTCAACCTCAATATGACTGACATTTGTTTATTTTGATTATTTTTCTCCAGTATTAAAAAAAAAAAAAGTTGCCTTGTTCCCATAACATTACACAAATGGCATTTTTAGCAGACCCTCTTATCCAGAGCAATGTACAACATACCCAGAGCAGCCTGGGGAGTAGTTGGGGGTACAGTAAGGTGCCTTATTCAAGGGTATTTCAGCCATTCCTCCTGGTCCAGGGACTCGAACCAGTGACCTTTTGTTCCTAAAGCTTCTCTCACCATTAGGCCATAGCTTCCCCTGTTTTACAATGCACATTTTACCCATAACAACACTGATTTGATTTAATTATATTAATAATGAATGTGGGCGGCACGGTGGTGTAGTGGTTAGCGCTGTCGCCTCACAGCAAGAAGGTCCTGGGTTCGAGCCCCGGGGCCGGCGAGGGCCTTTCTGTGTGGAGTTTGCATGTTCTCCCCGTGTCCGCGTGGGTTTCCTCCGGGTGCTCCGGTTTCCCCCACAGTCCAAAGACATGCAGGTTAAGTTAACTGGTGACTCTAAATTGACCGTGGGTGTGAATGTGAGTGTGAATGGTTGTCTGTGTCTATGTGTCAGCCCTGTGATGACCTGGCGACTTGTCCAGGGTGTACCCCGCCTTTCGCCCGTAGTCAGCTGGGATAGGCTCCAGCTTGCCTGCGACCCTGTAGAACAGGATAAAGCGGCTAGAGATAATGAGATGAGATGAGATGAGATGAATGTTAAATTTATTCTTTTCTCATTTGACATTTAAATACTTGATCTGACATGTTAGAAAGGTCATTATAGTAACGCCCAAAAATAATTTTCCCACTAGCACTTTCAGTCGAATTCAAATGGAGGATTTTTGTTCTTGATGTGTGTTTATGGAATTCAGTTTGTGAGTGGTGTTAAGTGTAATTACAATGTAATTACAGACCAATAGAGTCTTTTCTTAGCAATTTACCAACACATCTGAGAGATAAATTGATATTCTCAACAATTTTGTCTCATTTCCTAAGTGACCTAGATAAATCATTAGCTCTCATGTACCGAACATCTGTATTTCCCAATTGCTTACCAACAGTGCTCTCATTACTTTCAGTGCATAAATTGTATGTTTGCATCCCCAAGTTGGAAGCATGATTTCACAAGTTTTGCTTGAACTCATCATCTGTCCACCATATTTGTTCTTTCATCACTTGCTCCCTGAGCTGTGACCTAGTTGGTTGGATGATTAAAAAAAAAAAAAATAATAATAATAATGACAACAACAACTGATGTCACTCAACACTTTTTGGAACATGTTATAACCTTTGGAAATGTTCAAGATGAAGAAATAAAATCATGACTGTGTGTTAAGTATGTAATATTGCGTCAGTGTCCTGCATCACCCTATCAGGATTTATTTGGTAATAATGACTAGCTCGCTGTACATTATCACGCTGATTACACATATAAATTTATAAATATATAAACTAATGATAACAGAGTTGACATTTTCCACCATCTTGTGTCTCATTTTCCACCATTTTGTGTCCACATACTATCATATATATATATATATATATATATATATATATATATATATATATATATATATATATAAAAGCGTGATAATGTACAGCGAGCTAGTCATTATTGCCAAATAAACCCTGATAGGGTGATGCAGGACACTGATGCAATATTACATACTTAACACACAGTCATGGTTTTATTTCTTCATCTTGAACATTTCCAAAGGTTATAACACGTTCCAAAAAGTGTTGAGTGACATCAGTTGTTGTAGTTGTCATTATTATTATTATTATTATTATTATTATTATTATTATTATTATTATTATATTTAATCATCCATACGATGATTAAAAAAAATCATCATATGATATATATGATATTACACAGTTGCGTGAAGCTATGAAGTTTAGCTTCGAGTAGTGAATGTATATATCATGAATGAGCAAAGTGAATGAGTGATATATTTTTCAACACAACAAGATAAAATTCATATCTTCGTGCCACCATGTACCCGTAATGTTCATTATATTATATGGACACATCCACAAAAAAAAAAAACACAAAACAAACAAACAAAAAAAAACCGCAAGTTAATCAAAATAATTTTAATTTTGAACCGGTTTGCCATTTTGACAATGCGCCTCAAGTCAGCAGGAAAACATTTGGAGTGACGTCATCGGAGCGAGCTATTGGGAAATATTTCACTCAGATCTGTGATGTATTTCGTAATGCGAGTTTTTCAACACGAGAAGATAAACTTCATATCTTCAAGCCAACGTGTGATGCTCTTTTTATTATATAGACACATTCACAAACAAAAAGTACCCAAATTTATCAAAACAATTCATCAATTTCTTTACGAGTGACATTTATGTCATGGTTTTGGAAAAAAAAAGCGAATCTTACTTGCTGTGGTAAGTAAGACATATTAGCAGGTTAATATGATCTAATCATGCTTAATATTAATTACATGCTAATAACACCATACACTTACAGATTTTAAGACATTATTAATTTAAAGCTCTACCTGTTGTTCTTAGTGTCACCTGTTGGTACACTAACACAGCTGAGATCACTAACGCAGAGAAAGGGCAACTTTTTCCCGTGGCTTTGGAACAGTGTGAGGTGGGAGCTTTCTGCTCCAAACAGGCTTTTTATTGAAAAGGAAATCTGCCAGCACCAGATAAAGCAGAATGGGCTCCTGGACATGAGGGGGGTCAGTGAGTTCAGACTGAAAAGAGTGGCTTTTCATCACTGCATGAGCACATGAGACTTTCAGTGTGTGTGTGTGTGTGTGTGTGTGTGTGTGTGTGTGTACGTGCATGTGTGTGTGTGTGCATGTGTGCGCGCTTATACACACAGAGTGTTCAGAAACATGTATTAGTTTATTTATTACATGTCTGGACTTTTCAAGAATGAATGGACTTTGAGAGATAGTAGTGGTGTTGCAGTGTGTGTGTGTGTGTGTGTGTGTGTGTGTGTGTGTGTGTGTGTGTTGACAGCAAAGTATAGTATTTGAATACTACTGGAATGTTAAAGTTTTATTATTATGCCACATTTTTATATTTTCACTTTGTATTAATTTTCTGATATAAAACAGTGATATATGTAAGCAATTACTAATACCAAAGTCACTCTATTTGGCACGTAGTGCACTAGATTATTGTGTCAAACATTCTGCAAGGGTTTGGTGGAAAGTCTGGAAAATATGGAACTGAAACGTATTTATTGTTAGACCTGGAACTGTAAGGAAACTTGATAAACTTGGAAAAGTATGTAAAAAAAGCTCTAAAGTTATAAATCCATTGCCTGAAATCCTGTAAATTTTAACATACATACTGTAGTTTCAGGCAAATCAGGACATTTCTGTCTGTCCCTCTGAGTTACATGTTGATCCTAAGATCGAGATCCTGACCTCTTCTGCTCCTCAGACCTGCCTGATCCATCCTGATGCCCTACTTCTAGCTGGAGTCTCATTGCATTGCTCCTGTAGAGGACGGCCCCATATGGACAGTCGAAAGTCATAATTGGAAGACGCTCTGGACACTTAAAGTAATGCATCTATGTCTGAGGACTACAGTTGACTTGCTAACTTTAGGACTGCAGTTATCATGAACAGTTTTGCATGCAAGTTTCCATCAATGAACAGTTTATAACTTCAACAAAACAGACTTCATGTTAAAACTATAATGAATTTCCTGGTTTCGCAGTTATACTTTGTGATGATACAGGACACAGTTATAGAAGTGAGTTATTTATAATCATGTTGTCTGGCATCACCCAAATGAGGATGGGTTCCCTTTTGAGTCTGATTCCTCTCGAGGTTTCTTCCTCATGTCATCTGAGGGAGTTTTTCATTGCCACCGTCGCCACAGGCTTGCTCATCAGGGATAGATTAGGGATAAAATTAGCTCATGTTTAAAGTCTTTAAACTTCTATAAAGCTGCTTTGTGACAATGTCTATTGTTAAAAGCGCTATACAAATAAATTTGACTTGAACTTGATTTCTCAACATGAAAGTGGCTAGGATGTTCTTACACTCAATGGTCCTTTCACAAGTTGGTCAAGTTTGTTTCACAAATTGGTCACTAACTGGTACAACAACACTTAAACCAATAGAATTACTTTTTTTTTTAAAGCCATAAAAATCTTTGATAAAATGGCACTGTCATTTCGTCACTGTAACATTTTGGAAAGACACAATCTTTTGAGCTTTGAGAATTTAAATTTTTTTAGTAGGCATGCTTTATATATAAGGTTTTACATGGACTAGCCCCACCACTGTTAAATGATTTTGATAGTGATGGTAGTACAAGGGCCTCTACTAAAGGGGACCATTTAGGCACAACACATTTGGACAAACTGTACTGTCAATAAAGGGGAACAAATTTTGGAACTGTCTACCACTTACAATAAGGGTGTATCCTACATATTACCAATTCAAAATTCATCTCAAACTATGGCTCATGGAAAATCAGAACTGCAACCACTTCGAACTGTGTTATATATTTTTAATTTTTAAGTCTATTCTGTCTGAGAGCGGATTTGTGTAGAGGTTTACTGTTGTCCTTGTCTCTATCCATGTATTGTGTAATTGTGTATTGTGTTGTTTGTTTTTGTTGATTCTGTCACTGTCCTGGACTTGTGAATAGCAATGCTGTGTTTGTCCCTAATTAGTGAAGTGTTGTAAGTGTATTTGTATCTCATTCTGTTTTATCTCACCTGCCTAGGGACTACGGATGAAAATGAGCAATTATGCTAATTCCGGCATATTTGCATTATGTATTTTATACTATTGTTCATGAATGTGCACTGTCCCTATTAAATAAACCAAGAAATAAAATAAAATAAAATATTCCCTAATTTCTGCACCACCATAGCCTCTATAATGCAGATACCATTTAATAAATAAACACTTTAATAATAACTGTTAATATTTTATTAAATTTCCATTAAAATGACAACAACAACAACAGACATTTTACAAAAAAAAAAATTAAGTATAAACAAGCCAACAATAAGAACAATAAAAAAGGAAGGACCACAGCAGTATAAACAATTAATACAATGGACAATATACAGCTTTAAAAAAAAAATACATCTATCTTTTTTCTATGTATTTACTGCAAAAAGTATTTATTATGTTTTAGGTATACATGCTGGGCACTGGTAATCCTTGTACACACACTTGTGGCTATAGTGGCATCACAAATGTCACACCAAATCTGGAAAACAAAAGCAAGTTTTACATCATCGTTAGGAGTATTCTTGTTAAAGGATACCTTTTTTTTATACAATAAAACAGTTCAATATGTGTGTTTTTTTTTTTTGACGGCCTCAATATTTATTTTCCTCAAGTGAAGTGTTGGCTCTGATGGGAAACATTCTTGTTTGAAATCTTTCCGCTGAATTTGCCAAGCAATATTTTGAGACACACAGTATGTTTACATGCACGCAAAATATTACACTAATATTCCGAATATGATGATATTTACGTGTCTACAGTATATTCCGTTTGGATATTCCAAATTTGGCCTTATTCCAAATTTAGGATTTTCCGATGAAGGCATGTGGGATATGCCGATATTATTTGGGTTGTAGGCGCACTCTTGGGACATGCGCATGTGTATATAGTGCTTTCAGAATACATGTCTCAAGTAGGGATTTTCTGTCAGTTTGTGACACGTGGCCTCTTGCCTGGTTGTGATCAGCTCTGTGCATTGTACACAAACCAACTAGACATTCGGAGTATGCACGGCTGCATGCAAACAGGAATATTAGTAGAATTTTCATTTTCATTAGCCATGCAAACAGCTGAATAGGAACATTGTCTTTTTAAGAGTAAAAGCAAAACTCAGAATATTTTGCGCATGTGAACATAGTCACTGTTAATCCCCCAAAAAATCTGACTTTCAAAAAACTCACTGACCCAAAACAAGTATATTATAAAGGTCTAATAGTCATGTAGCTTCATTAGTTTTTGGACAGCTGTTATTATTCTAGCTAGCTATTCTTCGATTAACACTCCTCGTCATCGTCACTGGGCGGCACAGTGGTGTAGTGGTTAGCGCTGTCGCCTCACAGCAAGAAGGTCCTGGGTTCGAGCCCCGTGGCCGGCGAGGGCCTTTCTGTGCGGAGTTTGCATGTTCTCCCCGTGTCCGCTTGGGTTTCCTCCGGGTGCTCTGGTTTCCCCCACAGTCCAAAGACATGCAGGTTAGGTTAACTGGTAACTCTAAATTGACCGTAGGTGTGAATGTGAGTGTGAATGGTTGTCTGTGTCGGCCTGGCGACTTGTCCAGGGTGTATCCCGCCTTTCGCCCGTAGTCAGCTGGGATAGGCTCCAGCTTGCTTGTGACCCTGTAGAACAGGATAAAGCGGCTAGAGATAATGAGATGAGATGAGATCATCATCACTGCCGAACCTGATCCAGGCTTGAGGTGAACCATATTTGGTTGACTTGACCAGAACTGCAGCAGTAGTCAAGTCAAGTCAAGTCAAGTTAAGTTTATTTATATAGCACTTTTAACAATAGACATTGTCGCAAAGCAGCTATACAGAAAATTAAAGACTTTAAACATGAGCTAATATTATCCCTAATGCACTCTAAATATAGTTATATTTAACTGTTTATATAAATATGCCTGTTTAACTGGTCACTGGAACTGAAGGACTTTAATCCAAACCTCAATAACTCAGAACTAAGTACACCAATAATAATTCCAACTTAAATCTAATCACAATCAAAACAAGCAAGGAAGAAAACAAACAAACAAACAAACAAACAAACCCAAACTGTGTTCTGTGGATAGAAAAGTCAGGGATAAAAACTTATGACTCCAACAAATGACCAAAACATTATTATATCCTGCACTTTTAAATTAAACCTAATATATGCATAGCTGGTTTACGTTTATAAACTCAAACTGTAGTGTGGATTATTTTTTTCCCCTCGCGATTGTAGATGCTTCTGGCTGTAAAAAAGTTTGTGAACCCTTGATTTAAGGCACGATTTACCGTTGCTAAAATTAGTAATATTTCCATCAAGGTGCCTCCTTTTCTGACAGTTCTACTGAAAATTATTAAAATAGCATGTTAGTAATAGCAGAAAATGATATCTAGAGCTACCTTTCTTTTTCATTTCCTGCTGTTAACCTCCAGTACTTCACACAGAAAACAGGAAACGTCCATTACTCTGATTGCTTAATCCCGTTCATCTGATAGTCAATAAAATGTGATGTCAAGATGTTGAAATCGAGCCACAACTGGAAACGCTAACCGGCGAAGCTTTGCATAGTAGCGCCAACTCATCAGATGAAGCCAGGCTAGATGTCTGTGCAAGAGATTTCTGGATAAGGGGGCAATGAGCATTTTTTGACGTAAGGGTGTTCAACCCATTTGCTAAGAGCCACTTGAACCAGAAACTAGAAACAACATTCTCCATCAACGAGAATGAAAAGAAACGCCAATACAACCAACGCGTTATACAGATTGAACAGGGCTCCTTCACCCCTTTAGTCTTTACCCCCTATGGAGGGAATGGAAGGGAAGCGGAACGTTTCATTAGCGAATTATCGATTAAAGTTTCAAGGAAAAAGGACCAAGATTACAGTACTGTCCTACACTGGCTAAGAGTCAAACTGTCACTCATTCTTATCAAATCAGCTGTATTAAGTCTTAGAGGATCGAGAACCATTAAGAAACTGAACAATTACTTTGAAAATGCGGACATAGTTAAAAATTATCGAATCGAGTAGTTTATTTCAATTTTGTGGATAGTATATATTTTGATCCCTGGACAGGGTTTTAGAGTTTTTATTCAATATATTTATTTGTATGTTGTAGTTTTATTTGTTGAGAGATATTGTTAATAAATGTATATTGAACCTTTTTATGAAATGTGATTAAACAAACTAATGGATGTGTTTATATGACATTTGGAGTGGTTAAATCTGTTATTAACCACCCACAAAGAAGCATTTGGAATTGGTAAAAAATACAGTAATATTTCCTTGCTGCCTGTGATGACCTGGTGACTTGTCCAGGGTGTACCCCACCTTTCGCCCGTAGTCAGCTGGGATAGGCTCCAGCTTGCCTGCGACCCTGTAGAAGGATAAAGCGGATAGAGATAATGAGATGAGATTTCCTTGCTACATATCTGCTTTAATTTTGAACATTTCAATAATGACACCATAAACAGGTACTCTGATAACTAATCATAGTCAAATGAAGTTTATTTGTATAGCGCTTTTAACAATAGACATTGTCACAAAGCAGCTTTACAGAAAATTAAAGGCTTTAAACATGAGCTAATTTTATCCCTAAGCTATCCCTGATGAGCAAACCTGTGGCGATGGTGGCAAGGAAAAACTCCCTCAGATGACAAGAGGAAGAAACCTCGAGAGGAACCAGACTCAAAAGGGAACCCATCCTCATTTGGGTGATAACAGACAACGTAATTATAAATAACTCGCTTCTAGAACTGTGTCCTATTTTGTCACAAAGTATAACTGTGAAAACAGGAAATTCATTATAGTTTTAACATGAAGTCTGTTTTGTTGACGTTATAAACTGTTCATTGATGGAAACTTGAGTGCAAAACTGTTTATGATAACTGCAGTTCTAAAGTTAGCAAGTCAACTGTAGTCCAGAGCGTCTTCCAAGTACGACTTTCAAATGTCTATATGGGGCCGTCCTCTACAGCAGCAATGTAATGAGACTCTAGCCAGGGCATCAGGATGGATCAGCAGGATGGCCAGTTCCTTCTTGCACACTCACACCTATGGGCAATTTAGAGTAACGGGTTAACCTAACCAATCTGATTGGCCAGAAGGACCAATCAGCTCTCCCCGTGTTCATTAAAGGGCCCATGGCATGAAATTTTCACTTTCTGAGGTTTTTTAACGTTAAAATGAGTTCCTCTGACCTTCTTAAGTCACCCCAGTGGCTAGAAATTTCATAATGTGTAAACCAAACTATGCCCAACATTTGAGAATGGCGCGTCAAAACGGCGCGTTGATAAGCTCTTCCCTTTACTACGTCAGCAAGGGAGATGATCCCCACACCCCCCCTCTGGATTCCCACCCACTGTATGGATTGCCCCGCCCAGTTGTAGTGAGGAGACCATAGAGGACACAACAACATGGCATCACCTAAGCGAGCGAAACATGGAAATTGTGCTGTACATGGATGTGACAACACAGAAAAGAGTCTGTTTTTACTGCCGACGGGAGAGCCCCTGAAGATGCAGTGGCTTAATTTTATTTATTTCAATAATACGCCGTCGAGTCTACCTAAGAAGGTGTATGTTTGTCGGAAGCATTTTCCTGATGAATGTTTCCACAACTTGGGACAGTACAGGGCAGGTTTTGCACATCAACTGTCACTGAAGCCTGGGTCCATACCAAGCATCCCTGCCACATCAGCAACAAACACCGAACAAGTAAGTGTATAACTGGTCGTTTTGCCGTGTTTTAAAATCGGTGCATTAGCCTAGCAATGGCTACATTAGCTGTGCAGCTAACCGCTTCCTGCAGTTAGCCAGGTAATCTGCGCTACAAAACTAAAGAGCATGCAGCATGCTCTGTTAAACTGAGTTTAGTCTGGAAATTGACTGTAACTTATGAGCTTATGTTTGACTATTGCTCCGCAATGCATGTCTTCTGTTGGATAAGCGATATGTTGCTGTAGTTGCTGCTTCTATCCTCTTTGGTTATGGAGTGCGTGTTCAAGCCTAGGGTATTATACGTTCGTAAACTACCACTCCGAACACTCTCACTCTCTGTTCTCTGTGTCACGTTGAGTTTACGAAAGGAGTCCGAGGGAGAACGGGGTTTTGTCTTAGCAGCGTGGCTACAGGCGCTGATAGCAGCAAGTATGTGTGTGCGCAGCTTGGTCAAGCCCCTCCCCCTCCCCCCATGGCCCACCCCCACCCTCTACCCTTCCCCGCCTCCTGCTTCTCATTAGCAAAACGACGCACTGGGAAAAGCGCTGAAATGGGGCTTTCTCCCAGGAGGCTATATTTACGTGCCGAGGGTTCATTTCGAGAAAGGCTGCGGATATAACATCCGGAGGCCTCCACGAGCCCGTTTAAAGCATCAACAAACCACCATGCCATGGGACCTTTAAGTTTCCATGACAACAGCTCTGCCAGTTGTACTGGCTGTAATTCAGACCACAGCTTTTTCTTACGGAGATGTTTATTTGACGTTTATGCAAGGTGCCAGCACTTTGTAACTGTCAGAAACTTTTTTTGCTATGCAATAGTCTTCAGGACAGAGCTTGGTAACATAACAAAATTTTTTATTTTATTTTATTAACTTCAAGCAGGCTTGTAGTACTCGAGTCCAGGACTCTGACTCAAGTCCGACTCATGCCCTAATTTTAAGGATTCGTGACTTGACTCTGACTTGAGCACTGATGACTCTGACTTGGACTCAGACTCATGCATTAACTGCATTAGGACTTGGAAAATGGAAACGAGGACTCTGATTTTTAATTTTTTTGGTAACATGCCATAATAATTTGGCATAAGACATTTATATCTACAGTAATTTTGTACTAATTTCGTGTAAGAGTGTCACACCTGCGCACCTTGGCACGTGCATCAGATAGATTCACGGGCGCACTCTGGACAACATGCGCACCAAGTGGACTCTTATATGCACGCCGTAAACGACTTGCACCTGCACAGGATTAAGGTGCAATCAGCGCGCCTATATAAAAACTGTGAAAACACACTTACTTTGCGAAGTATTGAATTGCATTGCTGACACATTACTGAGCCTTATTTCCTTGTTTGGTTTCCTGATCCCTGATTTCCTGTTTCTCGTCTTTGATTCTGCCGAGTCTCCGATAGCCTGTTTGTGCGTCACTCGACCTGTTGCCTGTTTCACCAATTTACGATTTTGCCTGCCGTTCTGGATTGTTTACCATCTTCACTTGTATTAATAAACACACCTTCTGCACTTACATCCATCTCACAACCATCTCTGACAGAATACTTTGACGCTCCCTGACAAAGAGAAGCACATTCACCTGTTCATACAGCATGTTCAGGAACAAATTAATGTTAATGGCGCTAAAACAGCCACAGTCAAATGGTGCAGTTGGAGTCTTGACTCAGATCAATAATGGACTTGACTTGGACTCGACTTAAATTTTTTTTAATGACTTGGACTTGAACACTGGGGACTTGAGATTGGACTCGGACTCGAGGTTTAGTGACTCGACTACAACACTGACTCCAAGAGAGAAAAAAAAAAGAGGATGGAGAGGGAAGGGAAGCTTATACCTGCTACAGCATAAGTGATAACAGGAACTAGCATGTTTTTCAGATTTCCATAACACTGAATGAAACTATAAAATGGTTAACTAGTGTCATTCATTAATACATGAAAAATTGTAATCATTGGCAAATTTCTGCAGTATAAAAGGAATAAAATTCTTTAGGATATACCAGAGGAAACTAATCCACTTTGGGGTGATAACAGCTGCATCGCACCACTCTGTCATTGATTACTTTCCTATAAGGTGAATGTTACATTAAAAAGTTGCTATATATCAAATCTATTTATTCTGTCTATTAAGCAACAGAAAAAGATGGAATTGTTTGTTTTGTGAAAGAAGCACGGAATTTGGCACACTAGCTTAAGTTGATGTATATAATATTTCTAGATATGGGGGCATTTCAAATTCGGCTTCTAAACCCTGGAATACGCATGTGCAAAATCGACCCAACATGAAAATGAGGCTGAAAGAATTTTCTTTATGCTTCTATGGTGGGGATTGTAATCAGTAATGACAAGAGTGGTATTTTTTCAATATATTGATATCACATGGTTATATGAATCCATATTAACAGCTAAAACTTTGAACTGCAATGCTCTTCTGGCAGCCTTTTTATTTACTTATCCCATTTCCTTTTCCGGTTGAGAGTACGCTGTACGCATTCTGGCTGCTGCTTCTCACCAGAGCTTTTTATTTTATTTTATTTTATTTTATTTTCCCTTTTGTTTTTCTTTTTTGTGTTTGTGTAGTTTGATGTTTGTTCTTTGTTTGAGTGTTTTGTTCGCTGGGTGTGGTGTAGCTCTGGACCCAGTTTTGGGCGTCGGTTCCCTCCAGGCCTTGGTGCACCATGGATGATGCCTGTGCTCCTCATTATGGACAGCAGTGAGCTCATTGCTCTTTTAACATCGGGGTTGTGCAGCGTTATGTGCTTTTGTGCTTGGTGCGTTGTTCCGAGCGATGTTCCTCGGTGGCGTCGTGGTGGCTGTGCAGGTGGCTTGGGACATACCGGCACTCTGTGTGGCGGTGCTTCTGTGCTTACTTTGTGGCACGGTGTTCCGAACGGTGTTGCCCGGTGGTGTTGTGGCGGCTGTGCAGGTGGTATGGGACTTATTTTCGTGCACCTTTTGGTGGGACTGTGGCTGCTACACCATTGGAATGACATCCTGACCTTCTTTTGGTGGACTTATTTTTTTCTATAATTGTAAAGCGACCTTGGGTATGAGAAAGGTGGTATATAAATTTAACTGATTATTATTATTATTATTATTATTATTATTATTATTATTCCCCTTCAGACACAAGGAAAACGCTATGGAACTTCATGCTATGGAACTTCATGTGTACAATTATACACATTATGTCCGAAGGAGTTAATACTGTATCCCTATGTCATGTGACTTGTCATGTGATGAATCATGTAATATCTTTGAGAACAGGAAATTTTCTATTTGTGAGGTAGACATTCAGTCAGTGTGTCATGTTTTGTACACAATCTTATAAAAATACCTTGAAAACAAAAGAAAATTTGTTAAGCCTCGTTTTCATGTTGGGCCGATTTTGCATTTGCGTATTCCAGGGTTTCAAAGCCAAATTTGAAATGCCCCCATATTTAAAATTATTATATATATCAACTTGAGTTAATGTGCCAAATTTCATGCTTCTATCACAAAGTGAACAAATTCTCACCTTAACAGTCCGAATAATTGGAGTAGTAATTAAAATACATGCATATAAAAAAAATAAATTAACAACAATGAAGCTATATAAAGAGCCAAAAAAATAAAATGAGATAAATAAAAGAGCCCCATGTGGCCCATGAGTCTTGGTCTGAGTAGCATTGTTCTAATGCATTTGAATCTCGACTCTTTGAAGCAGGTAAAATCTGGATGCAATTTTTGAAGCACTGGTGTGCACGCAGATCCCTGTGCATGCACTATGTAATTATGTATCTCTTTGCTGTGTTGATTGTTGAGCAAATGTAAAAAAAAAAAAAAAATAGTGCTTTGTGTGTGTAAGTGTGTAAGTGTGTAAGCGTGTGTGTTCTGGCTCACTGAGGTGTAGTGCCCCCTTACCTCAGCATTCAGGAATGCCGCTGACGAGTGAAGCGCTGTGTGAACAAGGAGAGTGTGAAGAGAGAGCCAGAGTTTCACAGTGAGCCTATTCATGTAGCCTGAATCCACCGCTATTCACACACAAAGATGCAGAGAGACAGAGAGAGAGAGAGAGAGAGAGAGAGAGAGAGAGATTGAGTGAGAGAGAGAGAATAGACACACTGTACATACGTTCTTGCACATAAGTGGACCATCTATGTGTAATTACTATGTTATAAGACTCACAGTAACCCATTCAAATGGGTAATAAACATGTAATAAATTGCTCACATGTAATAAGTAGGGCTCTCTTAGACCCTAGACTCAAGCTGCTGTTATCTGTTGTCCCCATGCTTCAATTTAGCTGCCAGGCCCCACCCCTTTCATAGATTCATCCAATCCTGCTCCTCCAGACTCGGCTTTTCTCCTCCCCCTGCTCTCTCTCCATGCCGAGGAGTCTCTCAAGATCTGCAGCGTTGCTTGATGATCCATATTGGCTGTCGGTTTTCCCCCTCAGTGGGCCCTCTTCAGGATCGGGTGGCCCAGTTCACCGTGTCCTCAAACAACCCGAGCACAGGAAAGGGGCCCTGAAGTGGGGGAGGCCCACCTCCGTCTCTCACTCCGTCTCAATCTCGGTTTCTTTCCCCGTCTCTTCCTTATCCTCTGCCTGCGTCTCATCCTCAGTGTTGCAGTACTCCAATACTGTGCTAAATAAATAAATAAATAGGTTTAAAGGTTTAGCTGTAATAGGGCTGTTAGATTGATGTAACAGTTTCTAGTGTCCTAAAATTAAGTGCAATTTACAAGTCAGGATGTACAGCAGTATCAAAGTGCAGCTCGATCGATACACATTTTTTTATTAAACCAGATATTTATATGCATTACAATCAGTACAAATAGCTTGTTGTTTGTTACTATGAAGAAATGAATTTATTTATTTCCTTATCAAACTCTAGTTAACTAATTGTGATGGTGAGCTATTTCAAAATGAACCACAGACGAAGGCTGTTTTTATTATGAATAAATATCAGTTAGTGATTAAGCGATGATGCTTAACACTGTATTCTAGGGGTTTCGTTTTGAATAAAGTGTATGTTATCACTGCAATTTCAAGTACACATGATGTCACTGATCTGAAGCACCACTCTTCCAGAGTGCTCCTGGTCGTCTCTCTCCCCCCCGTTTTTTCCTTTTTTGCCTTTCATCAAGCAGTTGCTCGTCTCAGGTACATATTTCCTCAGTGCTCTCATGGTCTTCAGTCTTGTGCTCTATAATAGTCTGGAGTTGAAAATGCAGCAGTTAGCTCCTTCTCTGCCTCCTTTACACACAGTATACTGCAATGTCAGTGGTGATAAATTCAAGAGAATTATTCCAGCCAAATCTGAAGGCATGCCAAAACGTCAGTGATTCTGATTTGGCCCAGGTCTGTTTATTCATGCCATAACTTCATGAAATGTACCAGAATATAGCGAGCATGCTCTCTGATCAGAAAATGGAGATGTACTTCTTTCCATCTGTGCTGCATTTGTCCATTATTATTATTATTATTATTATTATTATTATTAATTTTTTTGAGAAACCCTATAACCTGCAATGCCGCTCAGCCTCCGATCAAGTCCAGATTGTTTCAAACAAGCCCGTTTCTGCTTTCTGTGCTTTGCTGGTTCTGTCAAGCAAGAATATTTGTTCTGTTTTATTTCTTAACCTGCACAAAAGCAGCACAACCCGAGCAGACTGCTTTGGAGTGGTCTGGAAACTGCTGGGGTACTGAGTGGTGTCACATCATAAAAAGTGCTCATTATGCAAAATATACAAACACTGTACCTACGCAAATGGTGTTTATGGAACAATCACTGCATAAGCGAACAGAAATACTTTTGTTTTCCGGGCCACATGGGGTGCAAAATTATGGAGAGTTTTCAGTGCATAAATATTGTCTCAATGATGTATTTTTTGTTTGGTCATATTTTAGCTGCTTTAGTTCCATCACAGTAGTCGTGTTTCCATTATCCCGATTAATATGCAATGTGAAATAGTGAACTCAAAAGCGAGTAATGGGGTGGAGCCTCTTAAATGTTCCAAAAAATTTTTTACATTCACATGAGGCGGTTTTTCAGATGATTCGATAAAGAAGCCAAACCAAGAAGCCTTTATTTGTCACACATACACATATTTAAGCACACAGTGAAATTTAACCTCTGCATTTAACCCATCTGAAGCAGTGAACACACACATGCGCGCGCACACACACACACACACACACACACACACACACACAAGTGAGCAATGAACACACACACACACACACACACACACACACACACACACCCAGAGCAGTGGGCAGCTATGCTACAGCACCCAGGGAGCAGTTGTGGGTTCAGTACTCTTGCTCAAGGGCACTTCAGCCCAACCTCACCCATGGCTGCCCCATGTTAACTTAACCGCATATCTTTGAACTGTGGGGGAAACCAGAGCACCCGGAGGAAACCCACACAGATACGGGGAGAACATGCAAACTCCACACAGAAAGGCCCCCGTCAGCCGCTGGGTTCGAATCCAGAACCTTCTTGCTGTGAGGCGACAGCGCTAACCACTACACCACCGTGCTGCCTGTGGTATTATATTACTTTAATATAAAGTAATATAATATTACTTTATATTAATATTAAAGTAATATTCATATAAAGTAAAAGTAAAGTAAAAGTATAAAGAAATGGAAACACATTTTGCACATTTAAAGGAGACCTGAAGGCAATTTTTTATGATCAAAATTCTACTCATCTCATTTTATTAAATACAGGAATGCATTTTTGATAGCTATTTTGTCACTGCTATAGCAAGTTCTGAGTGTTTGAAATATGCTATACTGTAAAAAAAAAATCCGTTGTTTTTACACAAAAATACTGGCAGCTGTGGTTGCCAGAATAATCCTGTTAAAAATACAGTGAAATGTAAACAACATTACAGAATAACTTGTACATTTCACTGGGATTCCATGTACAATTAATGATAACTAAATATAAATTTTACAGGTATTCAACGTACAATAATCAATACATAACTGTTAATTTTACGGATATTCATTGTACAATAAAAAAGCATCTAGGAATGAATTGTGAGTGTTCTCGATTATTGGTTTTTGTGGCTCCAAAATGATGGTTACAAGCAATGATCTGCAGTACTAGACAGATATTTTATTTGATTTAGAGTTTTACGAAATGTGCCAGAGAGCCTCTACTGACATTGTTTTATTTTTTTAACAGGGCAATGATGTAATTTTAACTATCACATTTTAACTATCACATTCTGTTTTAGTATTACAGTTTGTCTGTGTTTAAACTACAACAATTTGTAAATTCTACAAAAAAATATCATCAATTCAACATATTCTTACTGTTAAATTAACAGTGGTATTTGGTTAGGAGTTTTACAGTATATTGATGTAAATTACACACTGCTTCATTGTTTTTGTATTTACAGTTTTTTATGTCATGATTTTACATAAATTCACTGTTAATTCTATGGACATTTTTTACAGTGTATGCAATATATCAGTCCGTATGTCAAAGCAATGGCTGTAAACAAGATTCGTTTTGAGACCTGTGCGAGACATCGTAGGACAGATGTAAAACATACAGCGAAAATCAAAGTGGCCAACATCTGCCAACGTTGTCAAAAGACGCGCACGCCCTCTTTCGAATGCTGATGTAATCAAGCCAGAAGTTTTGTTTGTTTTGATAGCAATCAGGAAAGTTTGAAAAAAGTAGGTTCTAATCATCATTTAAACTCGTTTTTGTGCAATATTTTGTTTGGAAAATAGTTTTCAAAATGACATTGACACCTGGCTGACACTTGACATTTCGAAGTCTCGCACAAGTCTCGTGAAGATTGCGTGGATAAGTGACGCCTACCGTGGACCAAACGAACTAAATTCAACATGGCTAAAAACCGAATAGACCAATAAGTATAATATTTAATTGCAATTAGTTGCCGATATGAGTCACGATATAAGGTTACTAAAACCGAAAACGTAATTGAATAACATGTTAATTAAGAAATAAAGTGTAGAAATTACTTCAGTTCTCCTTTAAGTCATGTGCATGATATGAAGAGCAAATGTAAATGCTACCTTTCTGAAAATAAAAGGACTCTTTAAGAGCTATTGTGAGAGGAGAATACCTAGCTTAACATCACATAACATTACTTAATGGAAACTGACCATTCACAATTGTGTTTTAATGAAAATTTTAAAATATCGCTTCAATTGTGTGCAATATTGCTATGGAAACCCATCTATTGTGGAGGTTTTGTCTCGCTTTCATAGTCTCATCTCATCTCATTATCTCTAGCTGCTTTATCCTGTTCTACAGGGTCGCAGGCAAGCTGGAGCCTATCCCAGCTGACTACGGGCGAAAGGCGGGGTACACCCTGGACAAGTCGCCAGGTCATCACAGGGCTGACACATAGACACAGACAACCATTCACACTCACATTCACACCTACGGTCAATTTAGAGTCACCAGTTAACCTAACCTGCATGTCTTTGGACTGTGGGGGAAACCGGAGCACCCGGAGGAAACCCACGCGGACACCATGCAAACTCCGCACAGAAAGGCCCTCGTCGGCCACGGGGCTCGAACCCGGACCTTCTTGCTGTGAGGCGACAGCGCTAACCACTACACCACCGCGCCGCTCCGCTTTCATAGAGTTGACCAAATTTTTAAAATAACTTTTGCCAGTAATTCTGTTGACAAGATGAACATTGAGTGGCATGGTGGTGTAGTGGTTAGCATTGTCGCCTCACAGCAAGAAGGTTCTGGGTTTGAGCCCAGTAGCCGTCGAGGGCCTTTCTGTGTGGAGTTTGCATGTTCTCCCTGTGTCTGTGTGGGTTTCCTCCGGGTGTTCCAGTTTCTCCCACAGTCCAAAGATATGCAGGTTAGGCTAACTGGTGGCTCTAAATTGACTGTAAGGTAGGTGTGAATGTGAGTGTGAATGGTTGTTTGTCTCTATGTATCAGCCCTGCAATGATTTGGTGACTTGTCCAGGGTGTACCCCACCTCTTGCCCATAGTCAGCTGGGATAAGCTCCAGCTTGCCCGTGACCCTGCACAGGATAAGCGGTTACAGATAATGGATGGATGGAGATGAACATTGTGTGTACATAGCTCATAAATTTGCCTTAATCATTGTGCTCATCTGACTAAGCAAACATTTTCGATATCACTATCAGAAGTTGTACTGAATACATCCTGTGTCCATAAGTTTCTTTTATACAGCTACCAAGTGTTCTGTCTGCACATGTATATTCCCAGTATAATTTGGTTCTGTCCCAAATGGTACACTTGTAGTCTTACTGCTCTCATTTGCATGGACCTGCAAGATCTGTATGGCCAAAGGCATTCCCATTTCTCATTTAGGCTTTCATGTAAATCTTGAGGACTGGTCAAATACTTGCTTTCACACCCTCAAGGCTTTGATCACACATCGTAGGTCATACATGTCAACAAACCACCAAAGCGCAAAGATAGAGGACATCCAATGACACACACAAATACTATTTAGCAATGGCGACCCTTTGTGGAGAACCATAAGCCTGCTAAAGATAAGTGAAGTAAACTATGTTTCTACTGTACAAGTTTTGACCCAATTTTACTGTTGCTGACAAAAATGAAAAAAAAAAAAAAAACAATCTTTGGTCGTTAGTTGACAAGTGAATTTAGGACATAAAATGTGACATTCTCACTGGAGATTGATTTAGTGCCATTGCAACCAAAGACGATCGAAAACAAAGTTCTGATTGATGCAGATTGATGACATTAGGGGCTTTGGACCAAACAGTTCTAGGGACTTATTGGAAGGAAATACCCACTGGAGAACTCCTCCAAGAACTGCATTCCTTTGAGGGCTTTTTTCTGTTTGCATTCGCATGACCAAAAGGAATGCTGAAGTGACATAAGCCAACTTGCTCACCAGGGTTAAGATAGTTAACGAAAATTAAGACTAAAACTAAAATTAGAAGTGAAAAAATAATTTTGTCAACTGAAATAAAAATAAAAATGACAGTTAAAAAAACCCTAAATATAAACCACAGTGGGGGCGGCACAGTGGTGTAGTGGTTAGCACTGTCGCCTCACAGCAAGAAGGTCCTAGGTTCGAGCCCAGCAGCTGACGAGGGTCTTTCTGTGTGGAGTTGGCATGTTGTCCCCGTGTCTGCCTGGGTTTCCACTGGGTGCTCTGGTTTCCCCCACAGTCCAAAGGCATGCAGGTTAGGCTAATTGGTGACTCTAAATTGACCGTAGGTGTGAATGTGAGTGTGAATGGTTGTTTGTGTCTATGTGTCAGCCCTGCAATAAACTGGCAACTTGTCCAGGATGTACCCCGCCTCTCGCCCATAGTCAGTTGGGATAGGCTCCAGCTTGCCTGCGACCCTGTAGAACAGGATAAAGCGGCTACAGATTATGGATGGATGGATAAACTACAATGAACAATGCAATATGAGCTAAAATGAAACAGAATTGTAGATAAAATCAGTTTTGTTTTCATTTTCCCCCTTGAGGCAGTGCCCATATATCCAGGTAAACTTCCGCAGACCTGGCTTTGTGCAACACAGATGCATGCATGGGTGTCTCTAAAGTATATTTGATTTTGAAGACATGTCAGCACACAAGCTGACCTGAGATACCAGTGGTGCTGACCTCTTCTGCTCCTGGGACCTGCCTGATCCATCCTGATGCCCTACGTCTGGATGGAGTCTCATCGCATTGCTCCTGTGGAGGACGGCCCCATATGCACAGTCGAAAGTCGCACTTGGAAGACGCTCTGGACACTTACAGTAATGCTTTTATGGCTGAGGACTACAGTTGACTTGCTAACTTTAGGACTGCAGTTGTCATGAACAGTTTTACACTCAAGTTTCCATCAATGAGCAGTTCTTACTGTAACATCAACAAAAGAGACTTCATGTTAAAACTATAATGAATTTCCTGTTTTCACAGTTATACTTTGTGACTCTATAGGACACTGTTATAGAAGCGAGTTATTTATAATCACGCTAATCTATTATCACCCAAATGAGGATGGGTTCCATTTTGAGTCTGGTTCCTCTCAAGGTTTCTTCCTCATGTCGTCTGAGGGAGTTTTTCCTTGCCACCGTCGCCACAGGCTTGCTCATTGGGGATAGATTAGGGATAAAATTAGCTCATGTTTAAAGCCTTTCATTTGCTGTAAAGCTGCTTTGTGACAATGTCTGTTGTTAAAAGCGCTATACAAATAAACTTGACTTGACTTGCCTTGCATGCACACTACTACAACCTGATCAGTGTATGCTGCATGATCAGTTTCACACATGCACCGTCAATGTGCACAGTCCATGCGGACATAAAATCTGGATGGTACTCAGACTTTCCACAAGGACTGTGTGCATGACGAAATTTGCATGACCATGTGCACTGAAGTATACTTGGACTAATGAATGAATTGCGTGGAATGTATTGGTGAGTGGTGGGTGAGCCATTTTAGAAAGTTGATTTTTCAGCATCCTTTAAGATTCCAGATAAGCAAGGGGACTAAATTCCTTGGAAGGGGCCTGAATGCTTTGCAATTAACTGCAACCAGTATTGCAAACAAATATTGGAAATCAAGAGGAATCACCTTCCACAAGTAAGACAAGTAAGTCATGTTCAAAACTTGAAAGTTTTGGGCTATTTATGGTATTTTTGGTGTTTGGGTTGCTAATTTTCATACAGTACACTGATAAAGGGCTATCTGCACTCACCAGTCCCTTTATTAGGTACACCAATACACCTGCCATTTTATGCAGTTATCTAATCCGCCGATCCCTTGACAGCAGCACGATGCATACAATCAAGCAGATACAAATCAAGAGCGTCAGTTAATGTTCACTTCAAACATCAGAATGGGAAAAATTGTGATCTCAAAGTGTGACTTTCACTGTGGCATGGATGTTGGTTTGAGCCAGATGGACTGGTTTGAGTATTTCAGAAACTGCTGATCTCCTGGGATTTTCACACACAACAGTCTCAAGAGTTTACACAGAAAGGTGTGAAAAACAAAAATCATCAAGTGAGTGACAGTTCTGTAGGTGGAAACAAATGCCTTGTTGATAAGAGAGATCAGAGGAAAATGGCCAGATTGGTTTGAGCTGTCAGGAAGGATATAGTAACTCATAGCCACTCTGTACAACCGTGGTGAGCAGAAAAGCATCTCAGCATGCAACAGCAAACAGAAGACCACATTGGGTTCCACTCCTGCCAGCCATGAACAGGAATCTTAGAATCAAGAACAAGTTCCAATTAAAGTGGCTGGTGAGTGCTAATCTCACCTCATTATCTCTGGCCGCTTTATCCTGTTCTACAGGGTCGCAGGCAAACTGGAGCCTATCCCAGCTGACTACGGGTGAAAGGCGGGGTACACCCTGGGCAAGTCGCCAGGTCATCACAGGGCTGACACATAGACACAGACAACCATTCACACTCACATTCACACCTACGGTTAATTTAGAGTCACCAGTTAACCTAACCTGCATGTCTTTGGACTGTGGGGGAAACCGGAGCACCCGGAGGAAACCCACGTGGACACGGGGAGAACATGCAAACTTCGAACAGAATGGCCCTTGCCGGCCACTGGGCTCGAACCCGGACCTTCTTGCTGTGAGGCGACAGCGCTAACCACTACACCACCGTGCAGCCCTGTGAGGGCTAATATGTTCTTATATAGTTGCAATTATAATGGTTTGTTATATGGAAGTAACTGTGAAGAATAGATTTATTTAAAAGATTAGATGACACTGGATGGATGGATGGATGGATGGATGGATAAGAGGATTGAGCTCAGTAAAATCAGTGTACAGCGTTTTTATAGCTGAATTCCAAATGACTAACCACGAACTACCTTTACCGGAGGGATTTCTGCATGAGAAAGTTTTCTGCTGCGCAAGCAGAGAAGTAGCTCTTTGTTCGCCAGGAAAGAGAAAGGCGTGTTGAACACCCAAAAGACTACCAAAATTTCGTTAGATATTCTTCACACATACTTACAAGCAGTAGCGAACCGTTACTATTAGAGCTGGGACTTGAGCTCAGCCAAAACTTAGCAAGACACACCAAAAAAAGCAACAGGGCAAAGGATTTTGCAAGGGATTAGTGGCAGGCTGCCAGGTAACTCTGTTGTGTGTAGTTGTTGATGTTGATTTTAAAAGTTACTTAAGTAAATTTCATAGGGAAATGAATACTTAAGTATGAGAGAAAAATACTGTTACGAGCGTGCGTGGAAGAAGAGCCTGGAGACAGAAATCTTAGTTTCTCGGTCATTAGCCTGTGCTACTTGCTCTTGATAGCACTGGCTTGACCACTTTATTAGCTTTCGCTAACACTACTGATGAACGCTACACCAGCTGGAAGGTGACTTCATTGCTGCCCTGACTGCACTGACTCGCAGGTAAGCTAGTGTTGGCCTTCGAGAATGCTGATTTGAAGAGTGTGTGTATATATAATAAAAATAATATTGGCTGGCTTTTTTGTGGCATATCAGATATATTCCATTTAGCTAGCATGATACTGAACTCGTCTTTGACTCGGTCAATATCATGCTAGCTCAATGGAATATATCTGATAGACCACTCAAAGCCAGCCAATATTATGTAATTATTATCCATATGGGCCACTTTTTCCATGGGATAAAAACATGTATTCTATTCCCTTCTAGTGGGTTTATTGATAGCATGCAATATTGTTATTATATCGCTTATCCTCCGTGTATTACACCACTCTCCCCAATGGAGAATAAGCATGCAGTATTGTTAAATATTGCATGTTGTCAAGACAACAACACGACGTCACACATCGGAGACATAAAACTTCCGTGTTAGCAAGTGACAGTGACAATTTCTAAGCAAACATGGCCACCAGGTTTGTTTCATTAAAAGCAGAAGATTCTGAGAGAATTTTGGCTGCCAGGTTTCGCTGTTGTGTGTAGTTGTCGATGTTGATTTTAAAAGTAACTAACTAAATTACACAGGGAAAATGAGAATAATAATATTTAGCTTGACTGCGCTAGCATTGGTCTTCGCTAACACTACATCAGCTGGAAGGTAATTAGACTGCTGTGCTAACAGCACCAAGTTGCAGGTAAGCTAGTGTTGGCCTTCGTTAACTCTATTGCAACGCTGACTGGAAGGTAAATGGACTACCACGCTAACAGCACTAAGTTGCGGGTAAGCTAGCAGTGGCCTTCACTAATGCTACTGCTATGCTGGCTGGAAGCTAACTGGATTGCCATACTAACAGCACTGAGTTGCGGGTAAGCTACCATCAGCCTTCGCTAATGCTACTGCTAAGCCAGGTGGAAGCTAACTGGACTGCCGTGCTAACAGCACCGAGTCACGGGTAAGCTAGTGTTGGCCTTCGTGAATGCTGGTATGCTGATATGAAGAGAGTGTCTGTGTATGTATAGTAATAATAATATTGGCTGGCTTTTTTCATGGTCTATCAGATATATTCCATTCAGCTAGTATGATATTGAACTCATGTTTGACTTGTTCGATATCATGCTAGCTCAATGGAATATATCTGATAGACCACTCAATGCCACCCAATATTATTTAATTATTACACCAAATGTGGGTAGATTGACATGTTATTGATTAGTGTGTGTGTGTGTGTGTGTGTGTGACTTCAGAACAAAGTTCAGTATGGTAATATATTTGGGATAGAAACTGTTTTTGAATTTTATGGTGCGTGCTTTGATTGATCTGTAAAGTTTGCCTGAGAGCAGGCATTCAGACAGCTGATGGGTGGGGTGGGATGAATCGTTTAGGATGCAGTGTGTTTTCTGCACGCAGCAGGATGTGTATATGTCCTCAAGAGCAGGCAGCTGCTTGTTGATGATTTTTTGTGCTGTCTTTATGATGCTTTACAGTGCCTTCTTATCTGCTGCAGAGCTGTTACCATACCATATCAAGATGCTGTGTGTGAGGACGCTCTCAATGGTACAGTGGTAGAAGGACATCAGCAGTTGTTGGGACAGGTTGACTTTCCTGAGAATTCTCAGGAAATAGTCTTTGTTGTGCTCTTTTAATGAGGCAGTGCGTGTTGTATGTCAATGTAAGGCAGTGGCGGCTCATGGTCTTTGAAATAGGGGAAGCTCAGTTTTAGGTCTGCATAATAAAATTTTTCAATTATTTGTCAATTTGTTGTTATTTATATGTGAATTCTGTCATGTTCTACTTTGACCCTGACAAGTAAACGTAAGCATACACATGAACTTAAGTGTTCCTTGTTTTTTTCATGCCTTTTGTATGCTCCGTCAAAGTTGGCCAAATCTCCAAAACCCAGTTTTGACTAAATAATACATCCCTGGGATGGTCTCATTAAGAGAAAAGGCCAACAGGACATTCTTTTAGTCACAGCACTCCCAGTTAACCAGTTTACTTTGTCATACCAAGACAGCTGAAATGATTGATTGTGTCTCCCTGACTTTTGAATTAAATTGATCTCGGGCATTGATCTGCCCTGTTGTTTAATTTTGAGCCTCTCCTCATAAGGAAGAGCATCAAATGTCTTCTCCAGAATCAGATTAACAACATTAGCAACGTTTGCCATTTCACACAGCTCACAGCTAGTTAGCTGGCGAGATTTCCCCTCTATTGCCTGACTTAAAATAAACAGCCTTTACTGAACCAAAACAAAAGCAAGTAACAAACTCACAAACTCTATCTACAGTACACACAAATGGAAATAGGAACTGTATATTGATAGGAAAAGAACAATTATGAGCACGGCTTCACTTGCCAACACACTGCATGGACTGAGCTTGAATCAATCTGATGCGATGTATAATTTTAAAACGCTGTCAGTCACATGACATTCAAAAGAGATATGACAGTTCATCCAATCATCATACAGAAGCCCAGCGTTCAGTCCCACCTTACTGTCACCGACCGTCCATAGACCCCCAGTGAAGCCGGGCATCCAGAAATTACATTTTAAAAGCATATTGTCCAATAAATGTCTAGCTTTGCTGCACTAAGATCAAAGCATATCCCGTAGTGGCGTTAAACTACAGAGACACTGAGCATCAGTGGATTTTCAATGGGTCGTGCTTCCACAGGGTTCTATATGGAAAAATCATGTTATCAGATTATGCCACCCAGTGAGAAATAACTGCTGAATGGGCTAGCCATAAAGCCGAGCACTTTCTAGTGCAAAATATCGATATGGAATAAGAGAGTTAAGTAGTATAAATACATATTTAACAGACAAACTTTTTTGCAACATTTTACAGGAAGCTGGGCTTCCCTTGTAGTCTTAGAGCAGTCGCCTCTGATGTAAGGTCCTCTGATATATGTGTACCCAGGAACCTGAAACTATAGACTCTCTCCTCTCCATTTATGTTCAGTGGCAGGTGAACATCCTGATGTCTTCTGAAATCAATTATCAGCTCCTTGGTCTTTTTTGGTATCCAGAGCCAAGTACCATAGTTCTCAGCACACCAGTTTGTCAGCCTCTGAACCTCCTCTCTGTAGACAGACTCATCTCCTCCAGTGATCAGATCCATCACTGTTGTGTCGTCTATGAACTTTAAGATGGTGTTTGTGCTGTGCAATGGTCTGCAATCATGTGTGTACAGAGATTACAGGAAAGGGCTCAAAACATAGCCCTCTGCTGAGTGAGAGAGTGGAGGAGCAGTGAGGACCCATCCTGACTGATTGTGGCTGGTTACTTAAAAAGTCCAGTATCCACAGGCAGATGTTATGATTGAGGCCTAGGTTGGACATCTTATGGAACAGTCTACTGGGGATGATTGTGTTAAATGCAGAGCTGTAATCCACAAGCAACAATCGTGCATATGCTCCTTGTTGTTCCAGGTGTTGCAGTATAGTGTGGAGGGCAGTGTTGTAGTCGAGTCACTAAACCTCAAGTCTGAGGTTTCCCAGTCTCAAGTCCCCAGTGTTCAAGTCAGAGTCACATCCAAGTCATTAAAGAAAATTTCAAGTCGAGTCCACTATTGATCCGAGTCGAGTCTGAGAACAGGCGGCACGGTGGTGTAGTGGTTAGCGCTGTCACCTCACAGCAAGAAGGTCCTGGGTTTGAGCCCCGGGGCCGGCGAGGGCCTTTCTGTGTGGAGTTTGCATGTTCTCCCCGTGTCCGCGTGGGTTTCCTCCGGGTGCTCCGGTTTCCCCCACAGTCCAAAGACATGCAGGTTAGGTTAACTGGTGACTCTAAATTGACCGTAGGTGTGAATGTGAGTGTGAGTGGTTGTCTGTGTCTATGTGTCAGCCCTGTGATGACCTGGCGACTTGTCCAGGGTGTACCCCGCCTTTCGCCCGTAGTCAGCTGGGATAGGCTCCAGCTTGCCTGCGACCCTGTAGAAGGATAAAGCGGCTAGAGATAATGAGATGAGATGAGAGATGAGTCTGAGAACAAGACTCCAACCGCACCATTTGATGGTGGCTGTTGCTGCCTTTATGTGAAACCATGTCTGCTCCTGCGTTGGACTAACGTTACTGCTTGACTGCCCCATTTTAGTTAATAGGCTACAGATTAAAAAGCTTGTTCATTACTCAGCAAGCCCTGCCCACTATTAACAGAGCAATAAACATTGCATGTCACTTACTTTTCTGGGCGTAGTCTCGCCAAATGATGATTGAAGTTTGAGGTTGTCCCCGTCATATCCTTGATAGTTCTTCTACATATGGAACACACTGCAGTGCATTTTTCCCCACTGCACGAGAAGTCTGTATAAGCAAAGCGGACAGTCCTGGGGCATTCTCTCCAGGCATTTTAGCGCCATTAACGTAAGTTTGTTCCTGAACATGACATATGAACAGGTGAATGTGCATTCTCTTGCACAAAATTAGTATAAAATTAATGTAGACATAAATATCTTATTCTAAATTATTATGGCATGTTACATCAAATAAAGAAAAAAATCCAAGTACTTATCTCCAATTTACAAGTTCAAATGCAATTAATGCACGAGTCCGAGTCCAAGTCATCAGAGCTCAAGTCCAAGTTAAGTCACAAGTCCTTAAAATTAGGGCATGAGTCAGGCTCGAGTCCGAGTCCTGGACTTGAGTACTACAAGCCTGGTGGAGGGCAATGGAGATGGCGTTATCTGCTGATCTGTTGGTTCTGTATGCAAACTGATGAGGGTTCAGAGTAGGTGGGAGAGCGTCCTTGATGTATTTGAGGACCAGTCTCTCCATGCACTTCATGATTATTGGTGTCAGAGCTACTGGCCTGTAGTCATTGAGGCAGGTTATTATGGACTGCTTGGGAACTGGAACTATGATGGATGTCTTCAGGCAAGTAGGGACAGTGCATTGTGATAGGGAAAGGTTGAAGATATTTATAAATACCTCAGATAATTCCACAGCACAGTCTCTGAGGACCCGTCCTGGGACACCATCTGGGCCAACTGCTTTCTGTATGTTTATGTTAGAGTGTATGTGTGACATCTGCAGTCTGTATGATGAGGCAGCTCATGTCTGTGGCTGGAGCAGTGGTCATGATAGTCCTTCTGCTGTCCCTCTCATGACGACCATAGAAGTGGTTGACTTGCTCTGCCAGTGAGCCACTGCTTCTGCTCGTGGTCAGGTTGGTGGTGCTGTTTTATGTTGCGATCTGGTGTATAACCTACCATGCCTGATGGGGGTCCAAGTGATCAAAGCGACCCTCAATCCTCCATCTGTAGACTGCTTTGACATCTCTTATGAGTTCCAACCTGGCAACACTGTACTGCTGTGTGTCCCCAGCCTGGAAAGCCCTTTTACGGGCCTTTAACAGTAGTCGGACATCTTTTGTGATCCATGGCTTGTCAATGGGAAAGACACAGGTTTGTTTTGTAGTAGTCACAGTGTCCATCCAGCTTTTTATGTAAAACAGGAAAGTGGACGTACTGTATCGATGTCAATGCCATCATCCTCGAATATGGTCCAATCAGTGCAACTGAAGCAGTCCTGAAGCTGTTAAGAAGCTCCACTCAGCCACGCTTGTGTAACTTTTGTCATTGGTTTAACTGTGTTGATAATGGGTCTATGTACTAGAGTTAAGAACAGGAAGATGTGGTCAGCCTGGCCCAGATGTGGAAGAGGAGATGCCTTAAACCCGTGCTTAATGTTGCTATAAACATGGTCTAGAGTGTTTTTTCCTCTTGTGGGGCACTGGACATGCTGATAGAATTTTGGTGGGACAGTCTTTAGGTTTGCATGGTTAAAATCGGGGCAGCACGGTGGTGTAGTGGTTAGGACTGTTGCATCACAGCAAGAAGGGTCTGGCTTTGAGCCCAGTGGCCGAAGGGGGCCTTTCTGTGTGGAGTTTGCATGTTCTCCCCATGTCTGCATGGGTTTCCTCCAGGTGCTCCAGTTTCCCCCACAGTCCAAAGACATAAGGTTAGGTTAATAGGTGGCTCTAAATTGACTGTAGGTGTGAATATAGATGCCTCTATGTGTTAGCCCTGTGATGACCTGGCAACTTGTCCAGGGTGTACCCCACCTCTCTCCCATAGTCAGCTGGGACAGGCTCCAGCTTGCCTGCGACCCTGCACAGGATAAGCGGTTATGGATAATGGCTGGCTGGATGGATGGATGGATGGATGGTTAAAATTGCCTGCAATTACAAATACTCTGTTCGGATGCACATTCTGTTTTTGTTAATAGCATCTAGCAGATACCCTAATGCATCTGCAATGTTAGTGTCAGCAGGTATGTACCGTATACAGCAGTGATTATGATTACTGTGAATTCTCTTGGTAGATAGAAGGGATGACACTTAACCATTAAATACTCCAGGTCCAGAGAGCAGTGGGAGTTAGTGATCTTAGCATTTGTGCACCAGTTGTTGTTTATGTAAACACAAAGTCCTCCTCCTCTGCTCTGAGTCTAGCATCCTATCAGCTCTGTCAAGATGCCAAGTAAACACCATTTGTTTACAGTAATTTTAAATTAAGCATTACTTATTGACATTTAAAAATATAAATAATGGTTTTATTTGTAAGGAACAAAGGAGAATTCTCGATCAGAAAGACCTACGATAAAACATATGATAGCCTGTGGCATGGTGGTGCAGTTGTTAGTGCTATCACCTCACAGTAAGAAAGTTCTGGGTTCAAGTCCAGTGGCCAACGGGGGCCTTTCTTTGTGGAGTTTGCATGTTCTCCCCGTGTCTGCATAGGTGTGCTCCGGTTTCCCCCACAGTCTAAAGACATGCAGGTTAGGCTAATTGGTGGCTCTAAATTGACCATAAATGTGAGTGTGAATGGTTGTGTGTCAGCCCTGCGATAATTTGGTGACTTGTCCAGGGTGTAGCCCACCTCTTGCCCATAGTCAGTTGGGATAGCCTCCAGCTTGCCCGTGACCCTGCACAGGATAAGTGGTTATGGATGATGGATGGATGTTGTATGTCACTCTGGATTCGAATGTCTGCTAAATGCCTGTAATATAATGTCTGACCTGCCATAATATCCAGTTTCATTTAATTGAGCAAACATGGATTTCTTTCAGGTTGGCTATAAACATAGTATGAAAAACATGCTCGCTGAACGTTGACACTCCTGTTTAATACATTCAGATGGTCACAGACCATCTTTGTCAAATATTTTCATTATCGTTGAGCATTATTTCAGTGTTAAAACACCTACTGTACTTTCATCAATATGGTCGACAATGCAATATAAGTAACAGCTAAACAGTAAACAGCTTGTGTCCTACACTGCAAAAAATGGCCTTTCAAAAATAAGAAATAAAAGATTAAAACAAAGCATATTTGCTTGAATCAGGTGAAAAAACTCTGCCAAAGGAACTAGTCAAATTTGACTTGGTAAGATTTCTTAAAGTAAGATGAACAATCTAACCTGTTTTTAGATGAAATAATTCCAAAATAAGATTGGGGAACTTATTATGCGAGATCTGATTAACTCAAAATAATCAAAATAGTTCTTATAACAAGATCGTACTTCTTACATTTAGCCATTCAAGTCATTTTTATTTATTTCATTTGAAGGGTATTTCACTTAAATTCATGACAAAGTCTTAGCAGTAAAAACTGAATTTAAGATAAATATACTAATATTAGGACTGTTAAATTCTACAACTAAGCATTGCTAGCTTAAAAGATTTTCCTTTTCTAATCTCATTATCTGTAGCTGCTTTGTCCTGTTCTACAGGGTCGCAGGCAAGCTGGAGCCTATCCCAGCTGACTACGGGCGAAAGGCGGGGTACACCCTGGACAAGTCGCCAGGTCATCACAGGGCTGACACATAGACACAGACAACCATTCACACTCACATTCACACCTACGGTCAATTTAGAGTCACCAGTTAACCTAACCTGCATGTCTTTGGACTGTGGGGGAAACCGGAGCACCCAGAGGAAACCCACGCGGACACGGGGAGAACATGCAAACTCTGCACAGAAAGGCCCTCGCCGGCCACGGGGCTTGAACCCGGACCTTCTTGCTGTGAGGCGACAGCGCTAACCACTACACCACCGTGCCGCCCAGATTCTCCTTTTGTGACCTGTAATTAGTAAAATACTCTAGATATGAGACCAGAGACTATCTTGAATCAAGTTGACGACACGTGTAGCATTGCAACAAGTTTATTTTTTTCCATTTCAACATTCAAACATTAAAACATCTCTTAAGAGTCCACTTCCTCAGGACCTCAGGCACCAAAAAAAAAAAATTAAAAAAAACTCTACGCATTTTGACTTACAGTGCTTACACAACGCCAAAGCAACAGTGCATTTTGGGGGCACTGACTATTCATGTGTACGAGGGGTTTACAAGATCAGGCACCAAAACAAACAAACAAACAAACAAACAAACAAACAAACAAAAACACTGAACTTAACTCACAGCATTCCAAAAAGACGTCACTAAACCGCCCTCCACTCACTCATAGCCTTTTTGAAGGCACTTGTCTGGTCTAGAGTCTGTAGAGCATCTAGAAGCAGCTCACTCTGAATGACTGAGAAAACAGTCGCAGTAAACTTAGGATCTGTAAGGTGGAGTTGAATTGTAATGAAAGATTCAAAGATTTCAGTAAAGTTCATTTATTCCCAAAACAAGCATACTTTTTTTTTCTTGAAACAAGATGAACCGCATTTGACAAATGTCCAAAATGTACTTACTTGTTTTAAAAAAACTTGTTTTATTTTCAAAGGTGCTCCAAATAAGACTTTTTCAAGACATTTTGTCTATACAAGATTTTCAAGATGTCTAAAAACTAGCCTTTCTAGCTAAATGAGGTTTTGCTTGTTGGGCAATTATGTCTTATAATAAGGGTGGCTAGATGTTTTGACTTGAAAATAGACAAACTTCCTAAGATTTTTATTTTTTGCAGTGTATCTAGTTATTATGGGATCTCTATGGCTGTGCAATAGCTAAAAAACTAAAACTAACACTAAAACTAAGTAAAAACTAAATTAAAACTAGTCAATTCCTCAAAATAAAAATAAAACTACTTATGCACTTTTAAAACCAACTAAAACTGAACTGAAATTTAAAAAAAAGCTGAAAGACTACATAAAATTAAGAACTTATGAAAATTTCAAAACTATAATAACTCTGTTGCTAGCATGATGTTAGCAGATAATGTTTGCAAAGATTTTTGTATTTTGCACCAAAATCGCACTGTATTTCTACAGTGGGGAAGCCATGGCCTAATGGTTAGAGAAGCAGATTTGGGACCAAAAGGTTGCCAGTTTGATTCCCTAGACCAGCAGGAATGGCTGAAGTGCCCTTAAGCAAGGCACCTAACCCCAAACTGCTCCCCAGGATGCTCTGGGTATGTTGTACGTCGCTCTGGATAAGAGTGTCTGCTAAATGCCTGTACGGTAATGTTTCGAACAACTCATATACACTCAATAACACCTGGACTTCTCTGTCTGTCCATTGTTTCATCTTTTTTAATGTTAACATTAAGAACTATTGTTGATGTGCATTTTTAGGTCTGGACCAATCACCATACACTTGCATCACTCATGGTTCCTCTTGTGCTCGGAGGGAACCTACCCTGAAGTAGGAGCTTAAAAAGTACCTCAAAACTGCATTCTTGGAACTGCGATCGTTCTCAGTTCATGTTGCGTGCATGAAAAAGAAGGAACTTCCTCCAACAGTTCTAAGAACTATGAAAAAGTTCCTCTGGTCCGAAAGCATCTGTAGGCAAGACATTGTAATGCTCTTTCACATAGATGTTTATCTAAAAACAAAGGTAATGGTGTCGGTGTTGAGAAAAGTAACTTACAATGCCATATAAAACATCTTTTCGTTTTGGCTTTTGTTCTTTGAGTCTGACTTTGAGCCCAACTGTATATAGAATAAGCCAGACATTAGCCAGACATGCAAACACACACAAGCGTTCATACACACTTGAAGCCTGTTTGTGCACAGCCTGCAGCTCTTTGTTCTGTGGGCAAATATGCTTATCGTCCATATGGCTTCTTATGGATCAGAACATATGATTATGATTCTCTGGCTGCCATGATAAACGCAACTCACATGTCCCAGTCTTGCACTCTGACACCATTACGCATAGATCACTATGCACAATGCCAAGCAGACGGGCTGCACAAAACAGACTGCGTGTACATTTGTGTGTGTGTGTGTGTGTGTGTGTGTGTGTGTGTGTGTGTGTGTGTGTGTGTGTGTGTGTGTGAAGGAATGATGGAGAGCTAGAAGGAGTGTGTGAAAAAGAAGGGTGAAAAAAGCAAAAGGGGCAGCAAAGAAGGAGGGAAAGTATAATCTGTGAAGGAGTCTAAAGGACGAGAGAACTAAAGCAATACTCTGGTATGTGATTACAATGTACAAGAATTTCAATGTGTTTCTGTCTGCTGCGAACAGAAAACTAAATTACCCATAAATAATTTATAACGGAAGTCTTAGGGCACTTTTTAAATTCCATGAATTCAATTTTTTGAAACATGCAACTACTGCACAGTGTTTTGTTTGCTTCTGCATTTTTATTGACATTAGAAGTTGTTCATAGTAGCACACATGAGACCATAATTTGACCCATACAGCCTACCACACTAACTTAAAATCATTTACTTGATAAACAAAAGCTTTTCACACGGCAGGCGGTTCTACGCTCTGTCGGTTTTTGTCCGCTTCACGAATGAAAGGTCAGAATTCCAGCACAGCTTTTCATCAAACAGAAGGGAAAAAAAATCACTTGTGTGCCTGGCATTATAACAATATCCATTATATTAACAGCAACAATAAGTTCAATTTAGGCTTGCTCGAGACTATATATTAAAGAAAGGCTTAAGCATAAATTAAACATTCATTTTTTATTCATCTGCATGAATTATTAAAAAAGAGCAATTAGTTACTGATAATATAATATAATATAATATAATATAATATAATATAATATAATATAATATAATATAGGGCGGCACGGTGGTGTAGTGGTTAGCACTGTCACCTCACAGCAAGAAGGTCCAGGTTCGAGCCCCGTGGCCGGCGAGGGCCTTTCTGTGCGGAGTTTGCATTTTCTCCCCATGTCCGCGTGGGTTTCCTCCAGGTGCTCCGGTTTCCCCCACAGTCCAAAGACATGCAGGTTAGGTTAACTGGTGACTCTAAATTGAGCGTAGGTGTGAATGTGAGTGTGAATGGTTGTCTGTGTCTATGTGTCAGCCCTGTGATGACCTGGCGACTTGTCCAGGGTGTACCCTGCCTTTTGCCCGTAGTCAGCTGGGATAGGCTCCAGCTTGCCTGTGACCCTGTAGAATAGGATAAAGCAGCTACAGATAATGAGATGAGATAATATAATATAATATAATATAATATAATATAATATAATATAATATAATATAATATAATATAATATAATATAATACATACAGGCCACTTTTTCCAAGGAATAAAAACATGTATTCTATTCCCTTCTACTGGGTTTATTAATGGCATGCAATATTGTTATCATATCGCTTATCCTCCATGTATTACTGTACGCCACTCTCCCCAATGGAGAATGAGTGTGCAATACTTGTCAAGACAACATGACGTCACACATCGGAGCTCATGCGAAGATCCAATGACAAAACTTTTCTGCTGTGCATGCACACAATAATTTCTTTGTTGGCCGGGAAAGAGAGAAGATGAGGCTAATCTAGTGCTAGGTTTAAGCTGAAAACTGAAACTAAAGATGCGCTGAATACTCGAAAGGCTACCAAACCTTCATTATATATACTTTATGCATATTTACAAGAGAAAAACAGACCAACAGACATCGAAAAACTGGAAAAAAGAGCAATAGCGGAAATATTATCAAAATTCTACTTGGAGGTGAGGAAAAGTGGCGGAGATTTTTACAAGAGGACTTCACTCATGGACTTCAGTCAGTAAAGCCCTTTTATTTTGAACAACTGCAATGTAACAATTAACTGCCACCAAAAGTAACTTTGAACTTGAACTGTCAGCCTGTATATAGCTTGTATATAAGTTGGGTTGTTGTTCAGGCTTTTTGGACTTGTACCATTTTTACTGTTAGAACTTTGACTTTGAACATTGGATTTACAGAACATTAAATTACATTCTCTGAGAATCAGCATTCAATATTGGGAAGTTACCCTCCTGTTCTTAACTTTTTGTAAACTCTATAATTGCGCCATCGAATGTGTATGTATAATAAGAAAAATATTGGCTGGCTTTTTCCGTAGTATATCAGATATATTCCATTCAGCTAGCATGATATTGAACTCATCTTCAACTTGTTCTGTATCATGCTAGCTGAATGGAATATACAGTGGTGCTTGAAAGTTTGTGAACCCTTCAGAATTTTCTATATTTCTGCATAAATATAACCTAAAACATCATCAGATTTTCACACAAGTCCTAAAAGTAGATAAAGAGAACCCAGTTAAACAAATGAGACAAACATTTTATACTTGGTCATTTATTTATTGAGGAAAATGAGCCAATATTACATATCTGTGAGTGGCAAAAGTATGTGAACCTCTAGGATTAGCAGTTAATTTGAAGGTGAAATTAGAGTCAGGTGTTTTCAACCAATGGGATGACAATCAGGTGTGAGTGGGCACCCTGTTTTATTTAAAGAAGAGGGAGTCTGATCTTCACAACACGTTTGTGGAAGTGTATCATGGCATGAACAAAGGAGATTTCTGAGGACCTCAGAAAAAGTGTTGTTGATGCTCATCAGGCTAGAAAAGGTTACAAAACCATCTCTAAAGAGTTTGGACTCCATCAATCCACAGACAGACAGATTTTTTACAAATGGAAGAAATTCAAGACCATTGTAACCCTCCCCAGGAGTGGTCGACCAACAAAGATTACTCCAAGAGCAAGGCATGTAATAGTTGGCAAGGTCAGAAAGGACCCCAGGGTAACTTCTAAGCAACTGAAGGCCTCTCTCACATTGGCTAATGTTAATGTTCATGAGTCCACCATCAGGAGAACACTGAACAACAATGGTGTGCATGGCAGGATTGCAAAGAGAAAGCCACTGCTCTCCAAAAAGAACATTGCTGCTCATCTGCAGTTTGCTAAAGATCACGTGGACAAGCCAGAAGGCTATTGGAAAAATGTTTTATGGACGGATGAGACCAAAATAGAACGTTTTGGTTTAAATGAGAAGCGTTATGTTTGGAGAAAGGAAAACACTGCATTCCAGCATAAGAACCTTATCCCATCTGTGAAACATGGTGGTGGTAGTATCATGGTTTGGGCTGTTTTGCTGCATCTGGGCCAGGACGGCTTGCCATCATTGATGAAACAATGAATTCTGAATTATACCAGCAAATTCTAAAGGAAAATGTCAGGACATCTGTCCATGAACTGAATCTCAAGAGAAGGTGGGTCATGCAGCAAGACAATGACCATAAGCACACAAGTCGTTCTACCAAAGAATGGTTAAAGAAGAATAAAGTTAATGTTTTGGAATGGCCAAGTCAAAGTCCTGACCTTAATCCAATCGAAATGTTGTAGAAGGATCTGAAGCGAGCAGTTCATGTGAGGAAACCCACCAACATCCCAGAGTTGAAGCTGTTCTGTATGGAGGAATGGGCTAAAATTCCTCCAAGCCGGTGTTCAGGACTGATCAACAGTTACCAGAAATGTTTAGTTGCAGTTATTGCTGCACAAGGGGGTCACACCAGATACTGAAAGCAAAGGTTCACATACTTTTGCCACTCACAGATATGTAATATTGGATCATTTTCCTCAATAAATAAATGACCAAGTATAATATTTTTGTCTCATTTGTTTAACTGGGTTCTCTTTTTCTACTTTTAGGACTTGTGTGAAAATCTGATGATGTTTTAGGTCATATTTATGCAGAAATATAGGAAATTCTAAAGGGTTCACAAACTTTCAAGCACCACTGTATCTGATATACCACGAAAAAAGCCAGCCAATATTATTTAATTATTATATATTCAGAACACTTTTTTGATGGAATAAAAACATATATTCTATTCCCTTCTAGAGGGTTCCATTCATTTGGTTTGATAGCATGCAATATTGTTAGAATATTCCTTATCCTATGTGTATAGGCTCCAGCTTGCCCGCAACCCTGCACAGGATAAGCAGTTGTGGATGGATGGATCTCCAAAGGCCCCCATTCATTCTGGACTGTCTTTCAAGTACCCCCTACACAACTGGGGGTCCTGAGAGTAGAAGATCTTCCCTAACTGAAATGATCTGGCTTTACTAATGCAATATTGGAGATAGCTTGTTTCCCCAAAACAACAATAAGACAGTTAGAATGTCTTATTTTATTGAGTCTCTTTTTTATTTATTAACTTTACTACTCATGGAGCAAGGAATCTGGAAAATAACAGCTGGCAAAGCTACCAGCTTGACCAGCTTGTTGTGTGTTCTGGCAGCTGGACATAGTACTGTAGGACGGTTGGACTATTACAACTTTTCCAATTAATATTTGATGACAACTGCCTAAATTAATAATGTGTTTGTCAAATTTGTGCTTGTAGCTTTTTCTTGGCGTTCCTGTTTTTCCTCAACTCAGGACCACTGGTGCCTACTGGCAAGAAGCTTCTTGTGGAACTCTGCCTGCTGTAACAAGGCAATAAAAATGAATTATTGTTACTTTTGCTTTCCTGGAAGTTTTGTTCAAACTATTTGCAAATGCTTATAAATAAATAACACCAATTGTAGACACTCTTCTCTGAATAAACGTATTTGACAAATTTAGAGTTTATATTACAAATAACTCAAATTGAGCAATTAATTAAATATGTTTGGTTTATGAATGGAATTTCACAACTTTCCTCTTTTTAGATTTTCATTATAGCTGAGTTTCAAGCATACAGCTAGCTTTTCTGTCCTTTTCTCCATCCAGGGAAATGTGTCCAAATTCTAGTTCTTGGTAATCACACTACAAATGCACTACAGATGCTGTAGAGACCAGGGTGGAAAATGGTGGGATATTCCTTTAAAGAAATGAGAGAAGGAGGAGAATGAGAGGCATCAACAGTGATGGGTGATGGAAGAGGGTGGACTGAGCTGTCCTGCGGTCATCAGTCCTTCTGCATCAACATCAACTGTGACACAGCTAAAATGAAAAGACTTGTGCTATTTGTACCCAACACCACATGCTCTGTTTAATAGGAGACACAATAAACTTGTGCTTTGTGTGTGTGTGTGTGTGTGTGTGTGTGTGTGTGTGTGTGCTGTGAGTGTATAAAATCAAAAATGACTCAGCAACCACAAACCATCTCACCGATACCAAAGAGCGTCATTCGCAGTCTCAGAAATTGACATTGTCTAGGAAAAGTTTGCTTAGTGAAGTATTATAATGCCCATCTAAATACGTGTGTGTGTGTGTGTGTATATCTCTCTGTGTGTGTATATGTGTTTGTGTGTGGGGGGGGGAATGACAAAGAGGAAATGCTGAGGTTTGTGTGCGTGTGAGCAAGATGGTGTTCAGTATGCAGACCACGCTGCAGACAGTCTCAGCTGTATAATGGCAAGTTGACTGTTGGGGGTAGTGGAGGGGGGCGAAAAGAGAGTACAAGAGGAAAGTAGAATGAGGGTAGTGGTGCTGGTGGTGGTGGTGGTGCTGATGGGGGCGGGGGGGGGGGGGGGGGGGGGGTAACGGACGTGGCAGTGCTCCAGAATCAATTGGCGGTGTAATGAGATGGCACGGTGCCAGGTAACCATGGAGGCGCCCAACGAGAGAGAGAGAGAGAGAGAGAGAGAGAGGGGCTGAAAATTCGAGTGGAGAGGGAAGAAATGGGGAGAAAGTGTTTGGAAGTGAAAAAGGAGAGGAGACAGAGATGGATAGAGAGGCGAGAGATGGGGATGTAGAAAGGAGGAGAGAAAGTTTAAGGGTCGGATTGGAAGTAAAAAAGGTTGGAGGGTGGAGAGAAGGGCACTTCAGGCCATCAGCATTCATTCCCTAACTCACTCTCTCTCTCTCTCTCTCTCTCTCTCTCTCTCTCTCTCTCATCTGAAATGAACTCAACTTGAAATGAAGGAGAAAAGCGAAACAGGGCTTAGCTGCAGGGCAGAGGAGCTTTTATATTATTAGTGTAAGGCATTACTCCATCTTTTTAATAGAATCTGGTGGCGGATGAATAAAAAGATTACGTCCCTTGCAACTTGCAGTCCCCTTTGCAATCTTCTTTCTTCCTTCTTGTTCATATTGAGTATAACACGGACAGCCAGTCATTCACTCGTATGTGAAATACTCCCATCCACACTGCATAAGATGTGTCTGAGAAACCAGGCAGGGCCTAGAGAAGCGCACAGGGCTCAGTACCCCGCCCATGTCCTGACGGCTCTCGCTTCAGACGACGATCGCATTCATTCCACACGTGCAATAAACGCTTTGTGTCCTTTGGCATTAATAACTTGTCATTTCCATAGATGTGTCATTTCCCTTTCTTTGTCATTCCTTTTTATCCATCCCTCTGTCTGCTGGTGCCCTGTGGAGATTCTGGCTGCATGAAAGGCAGCAGTCAGTTTAATTTCACTCTGGCCTCATGCATTTCTTCATCAGTCTCTCTCTCTCTCTCTCTCTCTCTCTCTCTCTCTCTCTTTCTCTCTGTCTGTCTATGAGATGTGTTAATACTCTTAGCTTTGGCAGTCTTCCTCAGCTGGTCTGATTAGCGTGAGTGTGTGACGGTTACTGGATGAATTGAAATTAAAATGTGATTAATATCATAATTAGCCCCCTGCTTCTTCCAAGATTTATCCTCCCCTCAGCATCTTTCTCTCTCCGGTGTGTTTGGCTGGCTGCCTGTCTGCATCTCCGCATTGCTCTTCCTCCTGTCTGCAGGGAATTGAATCATTTACACCACTTGATGAAAAAGCATGTGCATACTGCATGTTTATGTATTTCGGAAGATTTTTCTTATCACATTTGACTATCTTCAATAATATTTCAATACATATGTTACACAACTGTGTCTCCTCATCCATACACAGCAATCATCTGTGGATCTGTTCGCCATACGCATATGATTAAGTTAAATGAATGTTTGAGTGGCATGATATGGCTGAGTGAACACAGCTGCAGAGGGTTCATTCAGAGATTGACCAACTCATGCTTCAATTCCAATGGAGATGGAAAGGGCCTGCTGTGAAAATTCCTGCTTTGCTTCTCACGTACGATGTTTTATAGCTGAGATAAAATGTCAAGAGGTGCTAATAGCTCTCTGGTGGCTCGAGTGAAAGCGAAAGCGAAGGTTTTTACAGCTCAGTTTCTATTGTGTAAGGATGCAAGTGAAAATATTGACAAGGATAATATGCATTCTTCACATTTAGCCATCATTCAGATTCTTTGATGGGGCGTAACCTTCAGAGAGCATCATTGACCTCTTACTTCAAATGAATAGCATTCTTTGAATCCTGTCCCTGTGAGCAATTCAGTGTTAAAGGATGCTTTGCATAGCTTGGTTTTGATAAGAAATTAGATTTTGAAACAAAGCTCTCGCAGCTTGGTCCACATGGTTAGAGCATCCCTGTTGTTCGATGTTTAACTGCCCCACATAATACATTTTATGGCTGTGTGTCACTTGTAGTGCTTGATAGCGTGTTGGCTTGCGTAGGCAGGGACTGAGAGTGGGATCTGATACGTGTTGTGTTGTGCCTGCAGGCCACCACTGGCCTGTTGTTGACCTGGCTTTTTGAGCTTGTAGTGTGAGATACTCAGAAGGAAACCCTCCAGTCATGTATTAGAGGAAAGGTAAAATAAATAAATAAATAAATAAATAAAGCTGAAAGACATACATATTCATTTGATTCTTGTCTGTATTGGTATACAGTGGATATAAAAAGTGTACACACCCCGTTTAAATGCTAGGTTTTTCTGATGTAAAAAAATGAGACCACAATAAATAATTTCAAAACTTTTCCCACCTTTAATGTGACCTATAACCTGTACAATTCAACTGAAAAACAAACAAATCTGTTCAGGGGAAAAACAAAAAAAAGTACAATAAGCTGGTTGCATAAGTGTGCACACCCTTAAACTAATACTTTGTTAAAACACCTTTTGATTTAATTACAGCATTCAGTCTTTTTGGGTTCACACCTGCCATCAATTAAAATGTCTCTGATTAACCCCAAATAAAGTTCAGACATTTACTCAGTTGCATCCTCCAGCAAAAGCCAGCGTTCACAGAGAACTTACAAAGCATCAAAGGGATCTCATTATTGGAAAGGTATCAGTCAGAAGAAGGGTACAAAAAAAATTCCAGAGCATTAGATATACCATGGAGCACAGTGAAGACAGTCATCAAGAAGTGGAGAAAATATGGGACAACAGTGACATTACCAAGAACTGGACGTCCCTCCAAAATTTATGAAAAGACAAGACGAAAACTGGTCAGGGAGGCTGCCAAGAGGCCTACAGCAACACTGAAGGAGCTGCAAGAATTTCTGACAAGTACTAGTTGTGTACTACATGTGACAACAATCTCCTGTATTCTCCATATGTCTGGACTATGAGGTAGGGTCAAAGAAAAACATCCAGGCCTGGCTAAATTTGAAAAAAAAAAAAAAACATCAACTCTCCCAAAAGCATGTGGGAAAATGTGTAATGGTCTGATGAAACCAAGGTTGAACTTTTTGGCCACAATTCCAAAAGGTATGTTTGGTGCAAAAACAACAATGCACATCACCAAAAGAACACCATACCCACGGTGAAGCATGGTGGTGGCAGCATCATGTTTTGGGGTTGTTTTTCTTCAGCTGGAACAGGGGCTTTAGTCAAGGTGGAGGGAATTATGAACAGTTCTAAATACCAGTCAATTTTGGCCCAAAACCTTCAGGTGTCTGCTAGAAAGCTGAAGATGAAGAGGAATTTCATCTTTCAGCACTGCAATGACCCCAAAAAGTTTTGGAACGGCCCAGCCAGAACCCAGACCTAAATCCAATCGAAAATCTGTGGGGTGACCTGAAGAGGGCTGTGCACAAGAGATGCCCTTGCAATCTGACAGATTTGGAGCGCTTTTGCAAGGAAGAGTGGGCAAATATTGCCAAGTCTAGATGTGGCAGGCTGATAGACTCCGACCCAAAAAGACTGAATGCTGTAATTAAATCAAAAGGTGCTTCAACAAGGTATTACTTTAAGGGTGTGCACACTTATGCAACCAGCTTATTGTATGGTTTTTTAAAAAAATTTTTTATGTTTTTCCCCTGAACAGATTTGTTTGTTTTTCAATTGAACTGTACAGGTTGTAGGTCACATTAAAGGTGGGAAAAGTGACCCCAAAAAGTTATTTATCATGGTCTCATTTTTTTTACATCAGAAAAAACCTATCATTTTAACGGGGTGTGTACACTTTTTATATCCACTGTACCCCTTCAGACCTGATTTTTTTTCGACTTAGCAAAAAAAAAAAAAACCTGATTTTTACTCTTCTTCAGTGTAGAGATGAAGTCTGAATATTTCTTTTTTTTTGCCAACTCATGTTTTTATTCATTTTTTAATGTCCATTACAATGGACACCAGGACTAAATGAACATAAAATATCAAGAAACTTTCAGAACAAATTGCCATATTATTTTAGCAATATTTTATATTATATTTCTTTATTATTATTATTATTATTATTATTATTATTATTATTATTAATGCTTTGAAACAATTTCAGTTTGGTAGCACAGGTGAATGTTGCATTTGTCACAAAAGATGTTTTTGGTTTTTTTTCCTATTCAGTAGACCCTCTTGCATCTGGTAGCCTCTTTCTTGTCATCATAATTCGGCATGTGGTCCACCATGTCAATCTATACTTCATGTAGGGGCCTTATATCCTAATCGTGTTTGGGCTGATGGATGTGAACTGGCTCAGGAGACATGCTGGGCCCTCCACGTTTCACTCCCACTGTTTTTTCCACTCTCACAAGACATTTGACCACATTCATTTTGAAATGAAGAAGATCCAGGACGGTAGTGAATGGCCTACAATGCGATTTAATCTCTTCCTTCCTGGTAATTGTCAGATCCTCGTGCTCCTCTGTAACTACACTGTCTTCTACCTCAACCTCAGCTGCTACCTCAAATTCTTCTGGCATGTATTAAATATTGTCATTGTCCCTCTCTGAAGCCAATAAAACATCTTTTACTCACTTCACTCCCTCACTCCTGGTCTCATCTGCCGCATTTCCTGAATCCAAGCAGTCAATATCGGATAGTTCTCCATTTATCAGAAGTTCAAGAAAGTCTGTGACTTTATAATCTAAAAGTACATTATATAAAATACTTTGATAATGATTAATATATTGTCAAACTACATGTTAGCTCAGAAATGCTTACAGAAATTCACAGCCTGGTATACTAACACTAAATCATCAAGCGCCAGCTGCTGTCTTTCAGGACCTGAAGTCCTGATGATGTACGTACATTGAACTTTAAAAAAAAAACAGTGCTTTACAGCTTTGAAATATATTCAAATTAACTTTAAATACTCTCACTTGATAAGATTAAGATTATATTTAGTGCAAATATATTGGTCTCCATTCAGGCATATCACTACAGTGACGTGGCTGCACTGATGGCTTCAGCCATCAAAGTTTCTCGGGAACATTACAGTAGTGATTTCCGGTTGCCTTCTACTGGATTATTATAGAGGTTTTCTCCTCTCAACCATTCACACACACACCTACGGTCAATTTAGAGACACCTAACCTGCATGTTTTTGGACTGTGGGGGAAACCGGGGCACCCAGAGGAAACCCATGCAGACACGGGGAGAACATGCAAACTCCACATAGAAAGGCTGCTGTTGGCTGCTGGGCTCGAACCCAGAACCTTGCTTGCTCCTCTTCCTGTCCACATGGTGAGCCATGCTTGTCTTGTGTGATGGCTGAAATTTTCTGAGAGCAAGTTACAGGTCATGACTTCACTGTGATTGGATAATCAGGAACCAGTCAGTGACCAAGCATTATTCATATTGAAAAAAAACCCCAAACCATGCATTTTATTGGTTTATTCCGGTGGATGCAGGGTCTGGAGAGGATACAATCATAAAAACATTGCTAAAAGCTATAGCCAAATACTGACCAGATCTCATGAAAAGAACAAAGGAATCCTAACACACGTTAGTGATTTTATTGGATTTAATATGAATGAAGTCACAAAAAAAAAAAAGAAATCCAACTACTGACACCACCCTTCACTGTATACTTAACTGTTTGTGACTAAAACTTTAAGATGCTGTTTGGTGCCCTTGTGCTGGTCTCCTCAGCCCTCTGTGCCATGATGTGCCTATTCTTGCTTTGTGTGTGTTGATCTTATGCAGCTATGTGCTGAAAACACAGTATTACTGGAAATATAAAAGGGAACTGATAATCCCAAGGGCAGACAGAAAAGAGAGAATCTTCCAAGGAGAAGATTTCCCATGTCCCCTGAGTTCCTATGAAAAGACAAATTCTGCATAGTAATTTAGTTTTATTTTTAGCAAGTAACAGCTTTGAACCTTATTTCTCATCTGTTGAAATGATAAACCGATATGTGAGTTCACTATATACATTTAAATGTTGTTTTATTGATAATTAAAATTATACGTCCATACACATTAGTGTTACTAGTAATAACAGTGTATTATCCAGAAATAATGTCAAAACAAAACAATCCATGTTACTCGTATTACAAAATTGACCCCTTTTCTCAATCTGTGTGCAGTGTATTTTCATCCACTTGTAATGCAATGTAGGTAAGCAGCCAAACTGCTCAAATGATCCATCCATCCATCCATCCATCCATCCATCCATCCATCCATCCATCCATCCATCCATTATCTGTAGCCACTTATCCTGTGCAGGGTCATGGGCAAGCTGGAGCCTATCCCAGCTGACTATGGGCGAAAGGCGGGGTACACCCTGGACAAGTCGCCAGGTCATCGCAGGGCTGACACATAGACACAGACAACCATTCACACTCTCATTCACACCTACAGTCAATTTAGAGCCACCAATTAGCCTAACCTGCATGTCTTTGGATTGTAGGGGAAACCGGAGCACCCAGAGGAAACCCACACAGACACGGGAAGAACATACAAACTCCACACAGAAAGACCCTCATTGGTTGCTGGGCTCAAACCCAGAACCTTCTTGCTGTGAGGCAACAGTGCTAACCACTACACCACCGTGCCACCCTCAAATTTTATTCAAATTATTTTGCATGACTTGAAAGATAGGGATAACAGATTAAAACCCAGTCCCACAATACAGATACCTTTAACTATAATGATAATGATAATTAGAAATAAATCAGTCCCCTGCAGTTTATATGGTTGGTGGTAACACCAGACCGATAATGATACCTATAGCCCAGGCCTGGGTTTATTGGTATCAGTGAGATTGCTTTTGGAGCAATTTTTCCAGGGCTGGACCTGATCCGATAAAACATCTGACCAATCAGGTAAATGTTTCCATGTGACGTTGTCTGAGCATGTGCTATTTTTCCTCGGGCATCTTTGTACATCCTTGTTGCATCATGAAGTCACATTATATGGATTCACGGAAAATAAAAAATACAAAGCACGGATCTTTTATTCATGGATATGCGATATTTCCCATGCAATATCAATAGTAAATTAATAAAGTAGACGTATAAATGCAGGGATGATATTTTAATTATGAACTTCTGCAGTCCGAACATTTAATTGTTTTAGACTTCTTAATTTTTTTTTTTTATTTGTGATGCATCATGCATATGAAATCAGTAACCAAGCTATAATATACTGAAACGTCCGTGACCAATTGTAAATTATTAGCATCCGTGATGCATCCTTATTAAAATCCATAACCACTCCATACTTTGTATCCTTCTTTATTATATTTCCGTAATCTGTGACCTATCCGTATTTTGTCAAACATTGGAGTACTGTATGTACATGGGGTGTTTTGAAGCCCAAGCTGTACAGTATGACCCAGAATAATGTGCTACTACTTGGGAAAAACTTCCATGACTATTCCTAAGTTGCATGCATTTATTTCCCAGAGTGTCAGGACCAAGCGATATTATAGTCAGGATTATAGTCGTGGTGTGACTTAATCTGTGTGACTGCTCCAGACTGGAACTAAATTCAGGAATAAGTATAGCCATAGTTGTAATTATAGGTATAGTTATTGGTGTTGTTAATCCTCTGGATACAGTGGTATGCAAAAGTTTGGGCACCCCTGGTCAAAATTGCTGTTACTGTGAACAGTTAAGCAAGTTGAAGATGAAATGATCTCCAAAAGGCATAAAGTTAAAGATGACTCATTCCCTTTATATTTTAAGCAAAAACAATTTTTTATTTTCATCTTTTACATTTTCAAAATGACAAAAAAGGAAAAGGGCCCGAAGCAAAAGTTTGGGCATCCTACATAGTTAGTACCTAGTAACACCCCCTTTGGCAAGTATTATAGCTTGTAAACACTTTTTGTAGCCAGCTAATAATCTTTCAGTTCTTACCTGGGGGATTTTCACACATTTGTCCTTGCAAAAGGCTTCCAGTTCTACAAGTTTCTTGGGCTGTCTTGCATGCACTGCTCTTTTGAGATCTATCCACAGATTTTCAATGATGTTTAGGTCAGGGGACTGTGAGGGCCAGGGCAAAACCTTCAGCTTGTGCTTCTTGAGGTTTTCCATTGTAGATTTTGAGGTGTGTTTTGGATCATCGTCTTATTGTAGGACCCATCCTCTTTTTAACTTCAACTTTTTTTACAGATGGTGTGATGTTTGCTTCCAGAATTTGCCAGTATTTATTCGAATCCATGCTTCCCTCGACCAATGAAATATGCCCTGTGCCACTGGCTGCAACACAACCCCAAAGCATGATCGATCCACACCCATGCTTCATAGTTGGAAAGGTGTTCTTTTCCTGGAATTTGGCACCCTTTTTTCTCCAAACATACCTTTGAACATTGTGACCAAAAAGTTCTATTTTGATTTCATCAGTCCACAGGACGAGGCGGCATGGTGGTGTAGTGGTTAGCACTGTCGCCTCACAGCAAGAGGGTCTGGGTTCGAGCCCTGTGGCCGGCGAGGGCCTTTCTGTGCGGAGTTTGCATGTTCTCCCCGTGTCCGCGTGGGTTTCCTCCGGGTGCTCCGGTTTCCCCCACAGTCCAAAGACATGCAGGTTAGGTTAACTGGTGACTCTAAATTGACCGTAGGTGTGAATGGTTGTCTGTGTCTATGTGTCAGCCCTGTGATGACCTGGCGACTTGTCCAGGGTGTACCCCGCCTTTCGCCCGTAGTCAGGTGGGATGGGCTCCAGCTTGCTTGCAACCCTGTAGAGCAGAATAAAGCGGCTAGAGATAATGAGATGAGTCCACATGACTTGTTTCCAAAATACATCAGGCTTATTTAGATGTTCATCTGCAGACTTCAGACACTGAATTTTGTGGCTAGGACGCAGGAAAGGTTTTCTTCTGATGACTCTCCCATGAAAGTCATATTTGTTCAGGTCTCGCTGCATAATAGAACAGTGCACCACCACTCCAGGGTCTGCTAAATCTTTCTGAAGGTCTTTTGCAGTCAAACAGGGGGTTTTATTTGCCTTTCTAGCAATCCAACGAGCAGTTCTTTCAGAAAGTTTTCTTCATCTTCCAGACCTCACCTTGATCTCCACTGTTTCTGTTAACTGCCATTTCTTAATAACATTACAATCTGAGGAAACAGCTACCTGGAAACACTTTGCTACGTTCTTGTAGCCTTCTCCTGCTTTGTGAGCATCAATTATTTTATTATTCAGAATGCGAGGGAGTTGCTTAGAGGAGCCCATGGCTGTTGATTTTAGGGACAAGTTTGAGGAGTCAGAGAATTTATACAGCTTTGAAATCTGCATCATCTGACCTTTCCTAACGAAGAATTTGAACAAGCCACAGCTCAATAAGCTAATTAAGGTCTGGAACCTTGGTAAAAGTTACCTGAGAACTCACATGTATTGGGGTGCCCAAACTTTTGCATGGTGTTCCTTTTCTTTTTTCACTCTCCAATTGTATAAAACAAAAATAATACACAAATCTTGCAGAAAACGCTGAAAAGAAATGTGCCGTCTTTAACTTTATGCCTTTTGGTGATCAGTTCTCAAAGTAAATGTACTTTGTTACTGTCCATCTCTGGTCTGAAGTGAAAGGGGTCTGCAAGGCCTCACTTAACTTACATCTGTACCTTTTCTACCAGTTTGTCTAAAGTGAACATCTGGACTTGCATGAGAGAGAAAGAGAGGAACTGACATACTCAGAGCAGTTGTAAGACTGGTCCTTGGCTCATCTGCAAACAGATGTTGCTTGTCAGTTGCTTATAGAACAGGCACCTGGTTGACAAACGACAGAGTGATTCATGACTTGAATGTTTAGGTTTGAACATTTTCCCGTTCCCTCATTTTCTTCCCATTGCTTCATCTCTGTCCCTTTTGATAGGCTTCCTACTCAGTTTGTGCTTCTACTGTCTATCTCTTATCCCAGGCTTCCAAGTGTTTGATCCTAATGATTTGGTGCCAAACCTTCAAATTTGAAAACCAACAGGACCCAAATGACAAAATTCCAAAAACAGATTCTGAGCCAGGAAAGCTGTTGTTCCATTTATTGGGCATTAGTGATTAAAGGTTCCCATGGAGGAGCGGTTTGTGGCCGATCGGTAATATAGATGTGTTGTGTGGCTGTTTCTATGTCAGTGATTGTGGTTATGTGGATGTGGGAGACATCCTGGAGCAACATGATGGAACAGTAAGAAATTCACCAATTGAAATAACTTTCACCAATTCATGTTGAGTGAAGTTTTTGGAGTGAAGCTTATCGAAAAAATAAGCGTGAAGCTCCTCACCCTTAGCTATATATTTTTAGTTTAATTGGCAAAACTGGTAATGTTACGCAATACCTCAATACAGGTGTACAAGAATAAATATGAAACAACAACAACAACAACAAAGGGCTGAGTTTCTGATTTTGGAAGCCAAATTTATGAATTACACTGCACTATCTTTCATTTCCAAAGAACTGTAAGAACAGCCAAACATCCACAGCAAAATCCCCAGTGTTGAATTAACACCCTACTGTGTTTATATAGGTCCAATTGGACACAAATTAACTCTGAAAGTGTTAATTCAACACTGAGGAATTTGCTGTGTCCAAGTGAAGGAAAATGTTCTGTATATTTAACAATTATTCCACGAAATCGAGTTGTACATGAGCTGCTAGCTGATGAGGCGCGTAGCACTGAGTTGGCTATAAGCCATGTGTGACGTGATTGAGTGGAATAACTGTTTTATTCTATCCACATTCACTGGATTTTGAGAAACAGAATTTTTTTTTTCAAATTTGATAAATAAAAACTTGATACAAAATGTCTGACAAAATCATTTCCACTTAGGCGGACTTCTTAAAAACCTATCGATGGCTGCACGAATTGATTTTAGTGGGGTTTTTTTTGTAGAAAGTGCCGTCTTGCTGTCGTGCCGAGGTACAGAATAACTTTAGACATTTATTTATTTCTTCCTTGGACATTTCAGTTCTGTAATTTTCAAATTTCTTTGAGCTTTTTAACCAGTCAAAAAAAAAAATCAACAAATTTTGATGCTTAAAGATGAAGAATGTAAACAAACCGGTAAAATGACAGGAGCAATTTGTGAAAAATGTTATAATAATAATAATTCTCAAAAAATAAAAACGATACGCTCTTACCATCAAATACTTTCATGCCATATTTTGTTGCTTTTTTTGTATTTTTTAGGGTTTTGTTTTCAAGTAGAGTTTTTATTTCGTCCTCGGTTGGTTCAGCAAAACATTCCGCCATTTTGTTTTTCTCTCCTCACGGTATATGAGCTGATAGCCTAGTAGTAGAGTAGCCAGTCAGAGTGCGCGATTGCTCATATAGCCAGTGAATATGGATAGAATAAACAGCATATACAGTATGCATAGTAGTTTAGACAAAAAAAAAATATCAAATAAGTATTAAAAAGTCAAAAGTGCCAACAAAAAATCTGATTTATATCTGTTAACTTGTTGGATACTGAGGGATACACTGTAAAAAGAAAATGTGTAAATTTCACAAGCTTTACTCACCCTGATTCACAGTGTTGTTGTCAGGAGTTGCTCTATTAATACTATGTAAACATTAGGCGTGTCAGGTTTATATGAATTGAAATAATTGTTTCAAATGATTGTTTTAAATATCTTGAAATCTTGTGAAAACACCAAACAGCTGCTATGGCTGTCATCTTTTCTTCACTGAAATGTGCTCTTGGGTATACACAGGTTCCAAAGTATTTTTGTAACACCAGTCAAACAAATAAATAAAAGGCTAAAGGCTAAATTATTTAATTCCAGTTCTGTTTAAAAATGTTTTTTAAACCTTAATCTCATAATCTAAATTGAAGATGAAGATGAGTGAGATGATAGTGAAGCATATAATAATGTGAACATAATAAAAACAAGATTATATACCAGTTAGTTCCAGTCCACTAATTTGATTGGTCTTGTGGTGTTCCGAGTGTGCTGATATTTCACATAATGGCACTGTTCCACTGTGTGCATCACTCCATCCATCTGTGTCCTTCACGTAAAATTCCACTTCCTAGTTCTAAACAGTTACTACAGTAGAGTTAATGACTTCATCAACAGACATAGCAGATGATACTTTTCAGGAATATATCTTCTGAATTAAAATTCATTCTGCATGTTAGATTTGGCATAGTTTTACGCCAGATGCCCTTCCTGACGCAACCCTCTCCAATTTATCCAGGCTTGGGACTGGCACCAAGAGTACACTTATGCACCCCCAGTGGCTGGATTAGTGAAGCATATAATAACATATATAACGTTGAGGCATGCATTGGAACGAAGAGGAATGAAGGTGAGCAGTAGCAAAACAGAATACATGGGCATCAATGAGAATGGGGATGAGAGTGTAGTGAAGATGCAAGGAGTAGACTTAAAGAAAGTTGGTGAATTCAAGTACCTGGGATCAACTGTGGAGGAAAATGGGGTCTGCGATAGTCAGATGAGAAAGAGAGTGCAAGCAGGGTGGAGCAGTTGGAGAAGGATTTCGGGAGTCATTTGTGATAGGAAAGTCCCAGCAGAAGTGAAAGGTAAGATGTATAAGACAGTAGTGAGACCAGCTGTGATGTATGGATTGGAGACCGTACCCTTAAAGGAACAGTCCACCGTACTTCCATAATGAAATATGCTCTTATCTGAATTGAGACGAGCTGCTCCGTACCTGTCCGAGCTTTGCGCGACCTCCCAGTCAGTCAGACACAGTCAGACGCACTGTCACTCCTGTTAGCAATGTAGCTAGGCTCAGCATGGCCAATGGTATTTTTTGGGGCTGCAGTTAGATGCGACCAAACTCTTCCGCGTTTTTCCTGTTTACATAGGTTTATATGACCAGTGATATGAAACAAGTTCAGTTACACAAATTGAAACGTAGCGATTTTCTATGCTATGGAAAGTCCGCACTATAATGACAGGCGTACTAACACCTTCTGCGCGCTTCGGCAGCGCATTGATACAGAGCTCAGATATCAATGCGCTGCCGAAGCGCGCAGAAGGTGTTAGTACGCCTGTCATTATAGTGCGGACTTTCCATAGCATAGAAAATCGCTACGTTTCAATTTGTGTAACTGAACTTGTTTCATGTCACTGCTCATATAAACCTATGTAAACAGGAAAAATGCGGAAGAGTTTGGTCGCATCTAACTGCAGCCCCAAAAAATACCATTGGCCATACTGAGCCTAGCTACATTGCTAACAGGAGTGACAGCGCGTCTGACTGCGTCTGACTGACTGGGAGGTCGCGCAAAGCTCGGACAGGTACGGAGCAGTTCGTCTCAATTCAGATAAGAGCATATTTCATTATGGAAGTACGGTGGACTGTTCCTTTAACGAAGAGACAGGAGGCAAAGTTGGAAGTGGTGGAGTTGAGGATGTTAAGGTTTGCGATGGGAGGTTGGACAGGATAAGGAACGAGCACATCAGAGGGACAGCACATGTGGAGATCTTGGGAATTAAGCTAAGAGAGATGAGACTGAGATGGTATGGGCACATCCTGAGAAGAGATGCAGAGCATGTGTGAAGGAGAATGTTGAGGATGGAGCTGCCAGGCAAACGAAAATGAGGAAGGCCAAAGAGGAGATACATGGATGTGGTGAGAGAGGACATGAAAGTGGCAGGTGTGGTAGAGAAGGATGCGGAAAACAGGGAGCAATGGAGATGAAAGATCCGCTGTGGCAACCCCTAATCAGGAGCAGCCAAAAGAAGAAGAAGAAGATCTTCTGAATTAAAATATGAAACCTTGTCAGATGAAAAGGAAGAAGGGACACCAGTTTTACCAGAAGCACCTTTAATGGGATTGTACAAGTCAATGTGAGCTAACTAACCAGCTAGCTGATGTGCTACGAACTGACTGTGGCTTCTTCGGGATCGACTTCTGCTAGCACAGCAAAAACAGAACACTTGGCCATACTGTGTCCAAAATGTCACCTGCTCAATATTAATGTCTTGTTTATAGAACTGTTGTATAAAAGAAATATATTACTCAGGGTTGTGCTGTTGTACTGAATATCCGCATGGCTGTTATTATCTATGGCACTCGGCTATACACCCGAATCACAGCAGTACAACAGCACAACCTCTTGTGTGATACTGTTTAATCATACAGGGTGTCCAAAAGTGTTGTAGTTGAGTCACTAAACCTCAAGTCTGAGTCCAGTCTTGACGCCCCAGTGTTCAAGTCTGAGTCAAGTCCAAGTCATTAAAGAAAATTTCGAGTCGAGTCCACTATTGATCCAAGTCGAGTACGATAAGCAAAGCGGACAATCCTAGGGGCTTCTCTCCAGGCATTTTAGCACCATTAACGTTAGTTTGTTCCTGAACATGATGTATGAACAGGTAAATGTGCATTCTCTTGCACAAAATTATTATAAAAATTAATGTAGATATAAGTATCTTATGCCAAATTATTATGGCATGTTACAAAAAAAAAAATTAGAGTCCTTGTCTCCAATTTATGAGTCTGAATGCAGTTAATGCATGAGTCCGAGTCCAAGTCATCAGTGCTCAAGTCCAAGTCAAGTCATGAGTCCTGAAAATTAGGGCACGAGTCAGACTCAAATCTGAGTCCTAGACTCGAATACTACAAGCCTGGTGGAGGGCAATGGAGAGGGTGTCATCTGTTGATCTGTTGGTTCTGTATGCGAACTGATGAGGGCTCAGAGTAGGTGGGAAAGCGTCCTTGATGTATTTGAGGACCAGTCTCTCCATGCACTTCATGAGTATTGGTGTCACAGCTACTGACCTGTAGTAATTGAGGCATGTTTTGACAGACTGCTTGGGAACTGGAACTATGGTGGATGTCTTCAGGCAGGTTGGGACAGTGCACTGTGATAGGGAAAGGTTAAAGATATTTGTAATTACCTCAGTTAATTTCACAGCACAGTCTCTGAGGACCTGTCCTGGGACACCATCCAGGCCAGCTGCTTTCTCTATGTTTATGTTACAGAGTGTGCGTGTGACACCTGCAGTCTTGTATGATGAGGCAGCTCATGTCTGTGGCTGGAGCAGTGGTCGTGATAGTCCTTGTGCTGTCCCTCGACTTGAGTACTACAAGCCTGGTGTCCAAAAGCCCTTATTTTTGTCACATGTACACTCTGCACAGTGAAATTCCTCCTCTGCATTTAACACGTCCGAAACAGTGAACACACACATGCACACACAAGTGAGCAATGAGCGCACACACATACCCAGAGCAGTGGGTAGCTATGCTACAGCGCCCTGGCAGGGGCGTAGCTAGGATTTTTCAAGGGGGGGGGGGGGGGGGGTCACACACTGACTGGCAGCCTGAGTACATACCTGCAGGTTTGTAAATGAAAAAATACATTGAATACATTTGAGAAAATAACCCGATCTTTGCATCATTCTTTCATCTCATGTTGCGAGCTGTTGAGATGTTGGACAATGATTAGGCCAAATCACCTTTATCTGGCAGTGTATGGATAGCGTGGAAGAATACACTATGGCACTATGTTTGGATCATTCTTTCACCTAAACAGTTATAAACTAGTTATAAACTAGTGCAATTATAAATCTTACCCTAGTCAACCAATGCAGATCTCTCTATTCTTGTTGTCTTACTGCTCATCAGCCAAAGTGTTTCTAAGTAAAAGGCATCATGGATGATGAATGGCAAAGATGTCAATGATCTTGTAAATGTTGATCACTCTGCCATAGTGTATTCTTCCACGTTTTCTTCATGTTGTGTTCTAGAAACGTCACACTAAAACTTAGCTTCAAAGCCACAAAATGCAACTTTGATGGGAAAAAAATGTAATGAATTGCTTATATCTCTTCACTTTGAAAGAAGGAGGAAAGTTTCACTTGTTTTGACATAGCAAATTATTAAAGGTGCCCTTCCGCCAAAAACGTTTAATACTGGCTCTTTTTGAAATAGCATAGTTCACTCCGAGTTGCATATGCATGCTGCATGTGAAAATGTAATTCTACTCCCATTCCCTGTATTAGCTTATGAAAGAAAATAGTCAGAAAAACGAGCGAATCTGAAAAAGCCCTACAAACTTACGTCACTTCAAAAATTAGTATTCATGGCCTCGCCCACCTTGGCTTGCGACCGCCCATGGGAAGAAAGTTCAGATTTAAGTGTGAGGAGAGATAGCAGAGCCCATCTCGTCAGTAGCTATCGAAGAGGACCTAACAGCAAGTTGAAAACTGTGTTATTTGTGGCAGTAACACATCAACATTGCATGTTTGGGGAGGCTGGGACCTCCCCTGCATGAGTTACGAGTGTCTAAAGTCGGGCTGGAGCTGCTGACAGAAACGAAACCTAAGCGGAGCGCCGTGGCTCGCCTTGGGGAGAATTACGTCCCGAGGTGCGGGGCTAGCCCACCCTGGCAGTGCTGTTTCGTTGGGGAGAGGGCAGAGGTTGCTGGCTGCCAAGTTTGGGGAGGCTGGGACCTCCCCTGCCCGAGTTACGAGCGTCCAAAGTTGGGCTGGAGCCGCCGACAGAAACGAAACCTAAGCGGAGCAACGTTGCAAGATAGAAGAGCTGAAGAAGAAATGGTTGGAATTTATCTTTGGAACACCACCAGCGAAGTATAATGCAACGTTAGTACTGTGTTCTGATCATTTCAACCACAGTGACTTTTCAAACTTCGGTGCTTTCAGTAGTGGTTTTGCTTCGAGGTTGTTTTTAATACTTGGATCTGTAGTCAAGACGATCGACCACCAGCTCACAAGCTGTAAGTAAAACATGAACTTTTTGTTCGAAGGTTTCTCTCATCTCATCTCATCTCATCTCATCTCATCTCATCTCATTATCTCTAGCTGCTTTATCCTGTTCTACAGGGTCACAGGCAAGCTGGAGCCTATCCCAGCTGACTACAGGCGAAAGGCGGGGTACACCCTGGACAAGTCGCCAGGTCATCACAGGGCTGACACATAGACACAGACAACCATTCACACTCACATTCACACCTACGGTCAATTTAGAGTCGCCAGTTAACCTAACCTGCATGTCTTTGGACTGTGGGGGAAACCGGAGCACCCGGAGGAAACCCACGTGGACACGGGGAGAACATGCAAACTCTGCACAGAAAGGCCCTCGCCGGCCACGGGGCTCGAACCCGGACCTTCTTGCTGTGAGACGACACAGTTTTTTGTTACAAAATAGCATGTTCATATTCTCCACGTTAGCATGCATGACCTGGTCACAAGCTAGGCAGGGATGAGAGTTTTCCGCTTTTTGGCGGATTTCTGCTTTTTCTGAGTAAAAAATGACCTTTTTATATTATGCCAAATCCGTTGAGAATTTTTTTTTTATTAATTTCGGGGGGGTTGGGGTATGTTCCTTCATGCTGTTCAAACTTTATTAACTCCAACGATGTTTACACATTATTTGTAAGTCGCCATCTTTAGTCTCGTTTAAATCTCGTTGAATGTGATGTAAAATTCGTGTTATCTACATTGTTATTGGTCAAAACATTGATGTCGAGACCATAATAGCCAATCAAAACAGTTTTCACAAAGACACCCACATCCGCTTGTTCTGACCCACTGGAAATAGCGTCACAGTGCTGTTAGCCAATCAGAGGTAACACGTTTACTGATTGCTGTTAGCCAATCAGAGGTAACACATTTACATGTCATGAATATTAATGAGTAAGAGCTGAAATCCTGTCGTTCTCCCGCCACCCACTCCTCCACCAAACTAGAACAGCCTGAAACAGGAGAACCACAGCATTTTTTTCACCAAAACCGGCTCACAGGGCATTCATTCATACTAGAGACCACCGCACAATTAATGAAAAAACGATGCAATGAGACCTTTAACACAAGAGGAAATACTCGTAATTTGCAACTAAAAAGACTGTAGCTACATTGGCAGCTTGACCATGCTTTCTAGTTCGATCGTGTTGCGCTTGCGCAGAACTGGGTTTTTGCTCCCAAACCACAGGAAGTCCATACAAGGTTATAGAAACCCTAATGAGGCTGAGGTGACAATCTAGTTAAAAAAATGTTAGAAAAATTACAGTGGCCACTTTTCTAATATTCTTATGCGGCTATTGAAAAATGTATGGTCTGACAAAGGGGGGGGGGGGGGTGTCATGGGTATCCTAGGACCCCCCCAGCTACACCCCTGCCTGGGGAGCAGTTGGGGGTTAGGTGCCTTGCTCAAGGGCACTTCAGCCATGATACAGAGGGAGGGGAAAGTGCTGTTCATCCACTCAACTCCACTCACCTCACATTTTTCCTGCAGGGAATCGAACTGGTGACCCTTTAGGCCCAAGGCTGCTTCTCTAACCTTCAGGCCATGGCTGCCCCCATATGCTCTAAATGTTCACGCTTACACTCTACACATTTTCTCACCTGCTGTCATTTTTTTTTTCAGATTTTGCTCAATATATTTGGACTGACTTATTTGCTTAACAAATTCCCTTTGGTTCCTGAATTTTTGGACACCCTGTACAGCTATAAGATATCAAATTATACAATGACAAAACTGCGAAATGATGCACAATTATGAACAATAATCTTAGAATACAATGAATGAATGAATGAATGAATAAATAAATAAATAAATAAATAAACGGGAGAAGAAATTGTCTAAAGAAACAACCTTTAACTTGCTAGCTAGTTGTTGTTTAAGGCTTTCTGAGTGGATAGTAAAACTAAGGAATATTTAAAGGAGAACTAAAGTCATTTTTAAACTTGCTTTATTTCTTAGTTAACGCATTATTCAATTACATTTTTGGTTTTCGTAACCTTATATCGTGACTCGTATTGGCAACTAATTGCAATGAAATATTATACTTATCGGCCTATTCGGTTTTTAGCCATGTTGAATTTAGTTCATTTGGTCCACGGCAGGTGTCACTTATCCGCAGGATCTTCACGAGACTTGTGCATGAAGTGGCAGCCAGGTGTCAGTGCCGCCATTTTGAAAACTGTTTTCCAAACAAAATATTGCACAAAAACGAGTTTAAATGACGACTACTACCTACTTTTTTCAAACTTTCCTGATTGCTGTCAAAACAAACAAAACTTCCGGCTTGATTACATCAGCATTCGAAAGAGGGCGCGCGTGTCTTTTGACAACATTGGCAGATGTTGGTCACTTTGATTTCTGCTGTACATTTTACTTCCGTCCTATGATGTCTCGCACAGGTCTCAACGAATCTTGTTTACAGCCATTGCTTTGTCATATGGACTGACAGCATATTTCAAACACTCAGAACTTGCTATAGCAGTGACAAAATAGCTATCAAAAATGCATTCCGATATTTAATAAAATGAGACAAATAGAATTTTGATAATAAAAATTTGCCTTTAGTTCTCTTTTAACAGTTATTCCACGAAATCGAGTCGTACATGAGCTGGTAGCTGATGAAGCGTGCAGCGCTGAGTTAGCTATAAGCCATGTATGACAAGATTGATTGGAATAACTGTTTTATTCTATCCACATTCACTGGATTTTGAAAAACAGCATTTTATTGCTATTTTTTGCAAATTTGATAAATAAAAACTTGATACAAGATGTCCGACAAAATAATTTCTGCTTAGAATGTAAACAAACCGGCGAAATGACAGTAACAATTTGTAAAAAATCTTCTTCTTCTTTTGGCTGCTCCTGATTAGGAGTCGCCACAGCGGATCTTTCGTCTCCATTGCTCCCTGTCTTCCACATCCTTCTCTACCACACCTGCCACTTTCATGTCCTCTCTCACCACATCCATGTATCTCCTCTTTGGCCTTCCTCATTTTCGTTTGCCTGGCAGCTCCATCCTCAACATTCTCCTTCCAACATGCTCTGCATCTCTTCTCAGGATGTGCCCATACCATCTCAGTCTCATCTCTCAGCTTAATTCCCAAGCTCTCTACATGTGCTCTCCCTCTGATGTACTCGTTCCTTATCCTGTCCAACCTTGTCACTCCCATCGCAAACCTTAACATCCTCAACTCCACCACTTCCAACTTTGCCTCCTGTCTCTTCGTTAAGGGTACGGTCTCCAATCCATACATCACAGCTGGTCTCACTACTCTCTTATACGTCTTACCTTTCACGTTTGCTGGGACTTTCCTATCACAAATGACTCCCGAAATCCTTCTCCAACTGCTCCACCCTGCCTGCACTCTCTTTCTTATCTGACTATCGCAGACCCCATTTTCCTGCACAGTTGACCCCAGGTACTTGAATTCACCAACTTTCTTTAAGTCTGCTCCTTGCATCTTCACTACACTCTCATCCCCATTCTCATTGATGCACATGTATTCTGTTTTGCTCCTGCTCACCTTCATTCCTCTTCGTTCCAATGCATACCTCCATCTCTCCAAACCCAACTCAACCTCCTTTCTACTTTCACCACATATCACAATATCATCCGCAAACATCATGTTCCATGGTGACTCTTGCCTCACTTCGTCCGTCAAGCTATCCATCACTATGGCAAACAAAAAAGGACTCAAAGCAGATCCTTGATGGAGTCCCACCTTCATCTTGAACCATTCAGTCGTTCCAACTGCACACCTCACTGCTTTTTCACTGTTCTCATACATGTCTTGCACCACTCTAATATACTTCTCATTCACTCCACACTTTCTCATACAATACCATAACTCATCTCTCGGCACTCTATCGTATGCCTTCTCCAGGTCTACAAACACACAATGTAGCTTTCTCTGGCCTTCCCTGTACTTCTCCATTAACATTCTTAAAGCAAAAATTGCATCTGACGTGCTCTTCCTTGGCATAAACCCGTACTGCTGTTCACAGATTGCTACCTCTCTTCTCAATCTCACCTCCAATACCCTTTCCCATAACTTCATGGTGTGGCTCATCAATTTTATTCCTCTGTAATTACTGCAGCTCTGTAAATCTCCCTTATTCTTGTATATTGGGATGAGCACACTCTTTCTCCATTCATTTGGCATTTTCTCATTCTCTAGGATCTTATTAAATAATCTCGTTAGGAACTTCACAGCCATCTCGCCCAAACATCTCCAAGCCTCAATCGGGATACCATCTGGTCCGACTGCTTTCCCAGTCTTCATTCTTTTCATGGCTGCCCTCACCTCATCCTTACTAACCAACTCTGCTTCCTGATTTGCTGTCTCAAATGAATCTGACCTTTTCTCTCTTGGATTCTCCTCATTTAATAAATCCTCAAAGTACTCTTTCCACCTTCTTAATACACTCTCTTTGTTTGTCAGCACATTTCCATTTACATCTTTCATCACTCTTACCTGCTGTACATCCCTCACTTCCCTGTTTTTCACAAATTATTCTATCCACATTCACTGGATATGAGCAATCGTGTGCTCTGATTGGCTACTCTACTAGTAGGCTATCAGCTCATATGCCATGAGTAGAGAAAAACAAAATGGTGGAGCATGTTGCTGAACCAACCGAGGATGAAATAAAAACTCTACTTGAAAACAAATCCCTGAAAAATAAAAAAACAGCAAAATTTCACTGGATATGAGCAATCGCGTGCTCTGATTGGCTACTCTACTAGTAATAATTTGTGAAAAATGCAATAATAATAATTCTTGAAAAATAAAAAAAAAGATACGTTCTTACCATGAAATACTTTTATTACATATATTTTGCTGCTTTTTTTTATTTTTTCAGGGTTTTATTTTCAAGTAGAGTTTTTATTTCATCCTCAGTTGGTTCAGCAACACACGCCACCATTTTGTTTTTCTCTACTCATGGCATATGAGCTGATAGCCTACTAGTAGAGTAGCCAATCAGAGCACGCGATTGCTCATATCCAGTGAATGTGGATAGAATAATTTGTGTTCGTGTCAAGCTAGATAGGTTAGCTTGCTTTCACTGTTGATTGCAGTGTAGGTGCAGGGTGTAATGTTTGGCAATTATTATTGTCTTTTTTAATTACACATAGTCTGTTTTTCTGATAAAATTGTTTTTTTGAACTGTTTTATGGAAAGTTGGGAAAACAAATATTAATGAATGAAAAAGAGAAACAATTTAGCTAGGAGAAACGGCTGTCATTTGCTGCTCAGGTTCAATGTTTTTGGGGTTTTGCAGCAAAGCTGAATATTTGATTAAAGTACAGTAGTAGTACAGTTGTGTTCTCCTTTAGTACTGCCAGTGTGAATGTTTTCCAAGGCAACTGCACTGAACTGTCAAACATACCATACAGTACCATACCATACAGTATACGTACTTCAATGGTCAGAAATTCTTTACAGAATGCAGTTCTTCAGATCATGTTATACAGCATTATCCTTACGATTTTATGCTACAAAAAAAGCTTTTTTTTTACATTCTCAGAATGCTTAAGTTTCTACATACTGTATTATCCTGAATACTGATCTAATCTGCCTGCTTTAGCTGTGTTTTTGTAATGGACACTATCAGTTCTCTTTTATTGCAGTCCATCCACAGACTGGTTCAAACTCCCGGCTGTGTTTACTCTGAACTCAAGCTGACCTGCCTGTGAAAGCCTGAGTCTCTGCGCTCTTGGGTTATTTCTGTCAGATGTCCCTTTTGATCTGAACTGTTCTGCATCCCAACGGAGAGACGTTTATGAGCCAGTTTTATTGTTTTTTATTGTTATTGTAAAGACAGGATGTTCTTAGTTGACACTTCTCAGTCTCTTGAATAGGAGATTACATTATGTGGAAGGAAAATGCCTACAAATTAGTAAACACGTAAAAGGCAGGTGGATGGAGGGTTTAAAATCTCAGCGTAGCATTACAACATTTTATACCATTTGCGGTCATGAGTGGTTGAGTAATTTCATTAAATATCCTCTCAGTCTTTGTTTCTTGGGCGCTGCGAGACAGCGGTCTGGGGCTTTGCCCTCTGTCCTGGTGCCCTCTTTGTTCACCATTCTGTTGGGGGCTTTCTTTATAGCTTGGCATAGACGGTAGAGGGTGGGCAGGACCGGGCCAGACATAGGGCTTTAGACAGCCAAATTCACTCATTTAGATTCAATAGAAGCAAAAGGAGGTGGCAAGAACTCAAAGAGTTTCCTCATGCTGCTGGTCCCCCCCATTGGGCTTTGGGTATGACTTTTTTTTTTTTTAACAAAATTTGGAATTGAGGCATGTTCTTGCTTCACCATGTTGTCGTTACCCTTACCATGTAGCCATAATGCACCAGTGCTGGTTATCAAAGCTACACCAAATACACCTTAACCTAGTGCCAACATTGCATAACACTCCTGAGTTCAGAGTAAACACTCCTGGGCGGCACGGTGGTGTAGTGGTTAGCACTGTCGCCTCACAGCAAGAAGGTTCTGGGTTCGAGCCCAGTGGCTGACAGGGGGGCATTTCTATGTGGAGTTTGCATGTTCTCCCCGTGTCCACGTGGGTTTCCTCCGGGTACTCCGGTTTCCCCCACAATTCAAAGACATGCAGTTAGGTTAACATTGGGCTGAGGTGCCCTTGAGCAAGGTACCTAACCCCTAACTGCTCCCCAGGCACTGTAGTATGGCTGCCCACTGCTCTGGGTGTGTGTGCATGTGTTCACTGCTTCAGATGGGTTAAATGCAGAAGATGAATTTTACTGTGCTTGAGTGTGCATGTGACAAATAAAGGCTTCTTCTAGCATATCCTTGCTTTCCATATGACATCACACTGTATAATCAGAGTCATTTGAGGACTGAATAGGGAACTAACTGCATCAGTGCTATTGTGTCTGTAGTTTAATAAGAAAATTCATTTTCACTTGTACTGATAATTGACTGCCCTCATCTTTGACTTGCAAGTGACGTCAAAGCAAAATAGAAACCCGGATGTTGCCATGTTGGTAGCACGGGCGATTGCTCTAAGACAGCGAGGGAGGCTCAGCCTCCTCTAAAAATGACGAACATCGTGTAGGATGAATTGCGCTAGGCTTATGTTATAGCCGACCTTATAACATTGCTATTTCAGATCCAGAATCATCGAAATATATGTGCTCAATCCACTACAGTGCAAAATCATTCACTTATAACTTTCCCCAGTTCGCCTAATGTGTGCATGAGTTTTTCCCCCTCGTGACAGCGCGATGCAGCCCAGCCTCAGTGGATTGGGAGCTATGTGCTTGTCAATCTCAAAATGCAAGATGATTATTGGACAAATACTGCGAAAATGCCCGCCCACGGAGTCTCACGGACTCCCAGCCTCAGTGGACTTCAATGGCATTTGGGAGCTATGCGCTTTTCAATCTCAAAATGCAAGAAGGTTATTGGACAAATACTGTGAAAACGCCCGCCCACGGACTCCGAGCCTCACATGGGAGGGACATGGCAGTTTCCGCGAGGAGACTGGTGATTGGTGAAAGCGGCCGGATATTTTCTTTGATTGACAGCTCGTTTCAACTATAGACAGGCAGCAGACAGTGTTGCCAGATTGGGCGATTTACCGCCCAATTGGGCGGTTTTAAGTGCATTTTGGCAGGTTTTGAACATATTTTGGGCTGGATAACGTCAGCAGTATCTGGCAACATCAGTTCAGTCCCATGCGGATTCGCAAGTGCTGTGGTGTACTGTAAGAGATCGGCTTACATTTCGATTTCATTCATTACATACGGTTTCTACCAGCTTTTTTAGTTTGTATATATTTTCATTGTAAATAAAGTGTAAATATAGTGTTGTCAAGTTTGCTATCTTAGTTCAAGAAATTTCGTTTATTTGAGTGACTGAACTTGAACTTGAGGGGGCTAGTCAGCTAGCAAGAAAGCTGCGCACGGATGCCAAGCATTGCTGATTTAATTTTGGCGAAGCCATTTGCCAGTCTTCCTTTCGAGGAAAAAATTAAAATCAAAGAGCAGGGTAGACCAACGCCTCAAATTGACTTGGTGAAAAAGGTAGGGAATAATACTCGTTCCTTTCAGCTCTCCTGGTACGAGAAAGTGAATTGGCTAACAGCAAGTGACCCACATCAACAACAGTAAATAGGCTACTTTAGTAATATGTCATGGATGGACCAAAAATATAGAATCTATTTAAAATGTTTATGCTGAGTATATTATATTGGAATATATATTTTTCTGGATATGAATTAAACACCGCTACAATTTGGAAAACATTTTTAAACAAAAACACAGCCGAGGTCAATTTTTAAACAACATGCCACAATTTTAAAATATAAAATGTTAAAATATACCCCCCCCCCCCCCCCCAACACCACCATCATGTATATTGGACAGTAGGCTAATGGGCCAAAAGAACCTGTTATTTCACAGTTTGTGACGCTGCCAACAATCAGCCAGATCAGAGGCAAGAGTATGGGCAAAATTGATGTGTTTTTTCTTTTAAAATCTGGAAATATCATAACCGACCAGCCTCCCCTGTTTGAAAGACTACCAGCCGCCACTGGTTGGTAGATATACTAATGCGGGGTCAAGCGACATTCCATACAAAATATAGTCACATGTGCACAACTCTCTTTGTTTTTCCACTGCTTTAAGCGTTCTTTTAGCTATGCCATATCTTTGTGCTGTATATGGTTGTGGTCACAACAGTACTCGTGACCGTGGCACATTCCAATTTTTTAGAATTCCATCCATGATTTGGAAAGAGGGCGAGGAAACTCTGAGGCTTAGTACGGAGAGGAGACGAGCACGGCTGAACAACATTGGCAGGGCGGATCTAACAGAGGCTAAAACCAAAACAGCTTGTGTTTGCAGTGATCATTTTAGCTCAGGTGGGATTAAAAAACTTTCTTAATAATATCGTGGAAGAATTTTATTTTGTATTGCTAGAATTTTGCTATAAAATGAGTGTTCTCCTGTCGTGGTTCACTCGGTCATTGTTATAATTTTAACACATGTATTTCTATTTCGCTTCTAGGAGCGCCAGCAAAATTGCATAATAGAAACAATCCAGATTGGACACCCACTCAGAAAATGGGCTATGTTTCGTCGAAGGTCGGACTTGATTCTTCGGCAGCCAAACCAGATACGTAGAATGCGATATCTAGGTATTTGATGGTTGGTAGAAGCGTCTTATCTTCAGAAAAGTGTGACTTTTTTAAATAATATGGATCAAAGCCACACATATCTATCTTCGCTGGACCGTTCGAATCGTGGTAATACTGAGAAAATTCATCATTGTTTACAGACACGCTTTCAGCGGCTGCCATGCTAGTTGCTTTGTATATCCACCATCATGACGGACCCTCATGACGTAGCACATTTTGATCACGTGGTTGCAAATCATCTATACATTTGATTACATGCAGTGCATCTTCAACAAGCAGCAGTGCAGCAGATCCTCACTGTCATGCTGCCTCGTGGCTATATATTGTAGTTATTTTATTGTGCTGTAAGACACCTGGCAAGTTTATATTGGCAGCAACATTAGAAGTTAGCTACTTACTAAAGAGTTTTTTTTTTCTCTCCTGACGGAACAGCTTGGCATCCTTTAGGTCGCTGCACATGAAGAACCGGTAGATTCTGTGGTCTTAAACGCTCCAGAATAGTGAGAGGAACTGTGTATGAGAGAAATACATAAATCAGGAAAACAAAGTTTTCTGCCAGATTAAGTGGAATCAGCAGTTCTAGGGAAAGTGGATAGGGATGACAGTCTATCTGTTAATTTTATTAAGCTTATATCTCTAGTTATGTTCACATTGTGCAGTGATGCCAGAAATTTGACTTGAAAATCTAGCTCCTCAACAGAAAAACCACATGAGGTTTTGTACTCTCTAGGTACCCTTGGTTTAGTGTCCAAAGTCTGGGGAGTGTATATGGGGTTACACATATGATGACTACAGCATGTGCAGCATTGAAATCTGTCCCCCAGCCATGTTAAGTGTCAGGGGTTGGGAAGCCATATTGAGATGAAACCACACTGTTTAATAATAATAATAATAATAATAATAATAATACAGGTCTTTCATTCCTCGGTTGCTTTTTAAATGAAAGCACAATTTCAGAAACTAATGATAAGTCAATACGTAAATGATGTGGTAATGAAGTAAATTAAGGGCAGAGAGGGAACGGTACTCAAATATGATTCAGTGTCTGGCGAGAGGCAGATCATCTGACAGACTGTGACCAACTGACACACACACACACACACACACACACACACACACACACACATCAGACAAGGGTAGGGCATTCCATGCCAGCGCCTTGATTAAAACAGCCGTGTAAACAAGCAAATCGATTTTTGGACCAATACAGACAGATGAGCAGACAGATGGACAGAGGGACACAGGGACAGAGACAAAACAGTTAATTGTAGGCGTTTAGAATAGCAGGCAGCATGCCCACTCACTCGACGGTGGGCTTTCTCTGTGGCCATTGTAGGGACAGAAAAATATTTTTGCTATCTTGAACTGAGAGAGTTTGATTAAAGAGAGGGAGAGATAAAAGACAGCATTATATTTCCATGTTTGTCCTTTTTCCAGAACAGGACAGGGAGCAGTTCTTCTCTATTACTCACTTGCTCTGTCTCGAAACTCATCTTCAGCCATTTTGATGATGCTGAATGAGCATACTCTCTCTCTCTGTCTCTCTCTCTCTGTCTCTCTTGCTCTCTCTCTCTCTTTCTCTCACTCTCTCCCTACGTGGCTTGGATTGGTTGCAGGCACAAACGAAGGAGGGAGTTGTGGAGGAGAGAGACAGTGCTGCTCACCGGAGAGAGAGACATGGCACATTTAGCAGAAAAAGAAATCCGGTGTGAAAACAGTCCTTTTCAGTTTTCACTTTTTCTTTTCAATACTCTGCTCCGTTCCTTTTTTTTCCCTGACCAAAATCCTCTGTTAAGCTTCTACTGTTTTGTGCAACACTCACCGTGTCTCTCTCTCTCTCTCTCTCTCTCTCTCTCCCTCTCTCTCTCTCTCTCGGTATCTCCCACTCTCCTTTCGTTCTCTCCCTTCGTACCAAACTTTTGCTCAGCTTTTTCAGTTCGCGTTTGATTTTTTCCTTCTCCGATCCCCTGTTAAGTTTTATTCATGGCATTCAAAGACAATGGGAACCGTGCACATTTTGGCACCGTTGAGGAGAATCAGAACTGCAGCCAAGGAGCCTGCTGTGATCCAAAAAACTCGAGCACAGCGAAGCGTCAAAAAAAAAAAAAACACCACCCTTTCCTTTGCTTGGTCACAAATTCCACTTTCCCTGTAGCCTGGGCAGTGTTGAAACTCCTCCTCAACCACATCTCACCGCATTCGACCTTTCCGCCTTTTCCCTCTCTTCCTCTTCTACGGAACCTTTTTTTCAGAACCCGCGTTCAGGGTTTTTTTGCCTCCGCTGGTAAATGTGGACAGGAGCTGCTGCCCAGGAGGGCAACTGAAGGGACAGTGGGCTTTTCAGATTTTTTTTTTTGCCGATTATTTGGCCATACTGCGGTGTTGATGTAGTGCCGGGACTTTCGGCTGCTGTTTGTAGTTGTAGGTTTCTGTGTTCGCTCCCCATTCAGGTCTGGACATGTCTCTGCATTAAATGATTTGATTTTGTAACGAAACCTTGTACACTGTGTTCTAATATGCTGTGTCCGTTTTCTCATTCCAGATTTTTTAAACAAATTTTGGCGACGGAATCGGCCTAGTCTGCACCGCAAGCCTATCTCTGTGTTATGGCCAAGAGAAGAATGAACGCTCCTTTTCGGACCGCACTGGTCAGTACCACGCATGCCATCTCACACGCTACCTTCTTCTCTCGGTATGCTCCTTTTTCTTCTGCCTTTTTTTTTCACTGCTCATTTTCAGTTCGTGCCTCTCCAACACAAAATTCTTTTTAGACATATCGCATTTAAGATTTAGTCCAGTGTTTGCTCTCGTTCCCACCCAAAATGTCGCGAATACTGTTATTCGTGAATGAAATGTTATTTAAAAAAAACACATTTGGCCATCGATTGTACATGCAAGGCGATTAGAATTTGCAATTTAAGTACATGTATGTGAGTATGTGATATATATCTAGGCCCACTAAATAATACACTTAATAAACAGGTTCTTTTGAAGCTACGGTATATGTGTCCTTGCTGATTTCTACAGCATCTGTATTAAATGCATTGGCAAAAGCACATGGCTAAAACTGCGACAACTACAACGTCATTTTTTTCCACGATTGTCTAACAATTTGAATAGTAAATGTTTGGCTTTTATCTTGGAATAGGACAAATATGACCAGCTTCTGCTCAAAATCACAAAACTCACTATTATGTTGATTATATTGTCTGATTTCTCTAATTCACTGGCTGCTCCAGCTTACAGCTTGCACCACGTGCATATCTATGAAACACCCAGGCAATTTTTTTTTGTACAGACTTTACATTGTATGTTGCCAATTAAAAATAAATAAAAAAATAAATAAAAAGAAGAAGATGCTTTTGTATTTATGGTCCAGGCCTGATAACAAAATTGATCAAACACTGAAAGGAATTTTGATTATATACCGGTAGCAAACGCTATGTATGCTAATTCCTTTGGATGCTAACTAATACACGGTAACTATTCGTCTTCGAGCTTTGTTTGATGTTTGTGGATTTTCTAAAAAGCCTTGGATGGGTGTTCTGGTATCACAAACTTGCTAAAATGTAACCCCACTGCAGTAAGCAGAGGTCTGCAACCCTGCCACATTTTTGTTAGCACCCAGCTAATGTGGCTATGACTTTCAACATGACCTTCACACTATGCTGTTCCTTATGTGAGGAGGCAGGAATTCGGCATGCAAAGAATTTAGGGCAATATCCAACATTCTTGAAGACATTTTCAACAAGTTTGCAAACCTTTTCTAAGCATTTATTTTCATTTGGCAGCACACATGCATCGACTTCATATTTGGTTTTGCTTTACTGAAAACGACAATATTTGTTAATGGGTTGGTGCAACATCCTAGCCTGTGATTTTTTTTCTTTTTTTATAGCATCAGCTTTTCACTTTGTTCTAAATGAAGATATAAATCAAGATTATTTCATCAATATTTGCATGTTGTGTCTTCGCTGGTCTAACAGCCTATTTTATCTACACATGTTGCATGTAGAACACAGTTTTACTCATCTCATAATGAGTGCACAGGATTATGGCTTTGACCAGTTTTACGCAATACATCCACACAAATCTCATATGTTTACAGAATTTGATAGAAATAATATGTGAAATGGACGAATTGGTGCATCGCATTTTTTGTACTTTAGTTCAGTGTATTTAAACATGCTTCTTTTTTGTGTACTGTAGTCCCTAATCAACCTGACCACACCCTAACGTAATGCATCTTTTGTTAGCGTGCTTTGCCCCTTGTTTAGAGGCTGTTCTCTTTAATGGTGGATGGTCTGGTACACAGAAAGGACAAGGATTCACCTCATTCAGAGCAACACTGCCAGCTGCCACAAACCCGTAGATCCGAACTTGTGGTAACTCTGGGCACAAGCTCGCGTCTACAGGTATGTGTCTGCGTGGTCACTGTGACATCATTCTTCCCCCTACAACAGCTGCCATGTTCTGGAAATTTCCATGAGATATATTACACAGTAAACAGAAAAGCAGAATAGTATGTTAATATACAAACGATTTGAGGTGGCTGAAGCATCCACCAAATTGTGCATTGATACAAAGTTTCCAAGTGTTGCCAAGTGGTGCACTGATCTATAACCTTGTGTGGGATTGCCCAATGGAGTAATAATATAAATAATAACAGTTGACATATATGAGACAAAAGCCGAAGCATTTTTGACTCTTGATAAGATTTGATAAAATGACCCAATGGTGTACTGATTGTTGAAATATTAATTTAATTTAAGACATAAGATCACCCAATTGTTACTTTCTATTAACATCGATATTAATTTTAACTGGAATTGTAAAGATATAAGGTCCATTTAAGATTTCGCATTAGTGCATTGGTATTAATTTGGTGTGAGCACCCCACAATGGTGTGTTCTTTGGTGGTCACCAAATGTATGTGTACAAGATCCCAATAGGATGGATATAGATATTACTTTTAAGCGTGTTCACCCAATCACGCATCGGTATTCATTCTGTCGACGATCATCAAATGGTGTAATTCTAGGTGAGACTGCCCAAAGTTTCATCGATACTATGTGAGAATCAATATAAACTTTATACATGACAAGTCTTAAGATTGCCCAGTGGTGCACCAATTATTGAGATTAATTTAATTTAAGAGCATCCAATTGTGTTACTATTGATATTATTATGAGTTCTATATGAGCTGGACTGATAAATTGCTATTAATTTGATGCGAGCTTGCCACAGTAGCACATTAATTTACTGCTCATTGTCAAAAGTTGAGTTGGGGTAATGCCTGTATAAACCTTGTATATTGTATATTGATATGAATTTTATTCATTCCATTGGGAACTACCTAGTGGCGCATTAATATACACTTCTTCTACACATCTCACCCAATGATGTATTTAGATGGTATGTTCTATCTGAGATTGTATGTTGATATGAATTCTGAGATTGAGATGCTGGTTACGATGCTCACAGGTTTAGTCTTTTCCCACTGAAGAACCCTAGAAGTACCTAAACCTTGATGTCTTATTTCCTGTCCTAGTTCCTTGGTTCTTCATGGATGTGATGCTGTTGTCTCGGGATGAGGTAGTAGGTTGTATAGTTGAGAATAATACCGTCGAAGATAACTGTACAGCCTCCTAGCTTTCCCCGAGTAGACGCCCTGCATTCTGCTGACTCTCTTACTGGACATGCACCACAGTCGTAATATTTTTGTCATGCATCTCTGCATGCTGGATGTTTATTACTGCAAAGTGCTGATATTTTTGATTGAAGTTGAAAGAATTGTTTGTGCTATATTTGTTGTCGGTCTATAATGCATTGTGTATTTAAATCATTATTACCTTTTGCTGATGTAGTAAAAGGTGTGAAGGTTATTATAACAAGATAGCGACTTTTATACTGAGAAACTTGTGAAAGAATACCATTTTCTTGCAATTTTGTGCTACTGTAATGGTTTAATATTTGACCTGATTCTTAAAGCAAACACGTCAAACTGAGTTATATTTCAATTTTATTCTGTTTCTATTTCTAACTCTTCTATGTAGCAATGTTATATGGATATGGCTGGTTTTCTACATCAGCAGACATATACTTCATTGGCAGACTACCTTATCCTGCTTAATGATTTACCAAGATAAATATTCCATTTCCTAATATGGATGATGTTGAGAAATGGCAGGTGTGTCTTCAATATTGCTAAATTAAACATGATGCCATCGAATACTACCCATGTAATTTTTTCCCCCCCAGAAACTGGCAGACAAGGAGTGTGTGGATGTGTGTGAGATTGGGCAGTTGTGTAGCCACTCCTCTATCCTGCAGTCTAATGCGTCAAACAAAGGCGGCATTGCCAAATAATGTAATACTGACTGGCACACCTGTCATAAACTGCACTTTGTGTGTGGGGGTATGCATCGTGTTGGGCAGTGGCATTTTGTGTCCTGTGGTGAAGCACAGCCCAGGTGTGTGTACACACTGTGGGTGTGGTTTGTGTGTGTGTGTGTGTGTGTGTGTGTGTGTGTGTGTGTGTGTGTGTGTGTGTGTGTGTGTGTGTGTTTCTGGCTGGTGGTAATTTTGCTCGAGCTCTGAAAGTTTATTCACTTATACATGTGCAAGCATGTCACCATGCATTTCTGCTAACCTGGTTACTTTTACTGAGAGTTGCAAAAGTGCCACAGGAAGACATCTTGAGACCACCTTCATCTATTTTGGCCCCATAGGCAGAATTAAAAGTATTCCAGCTGTTAGCATGTAGTGTGCTTCTGCCCCCTAATTAGTAAAACCACCCAGTCTTAGTGATTCCTCCTTTTGGGAATAGCTTTGTCATGTGGCTCAGGGAAGAGGATGATTATATCAGAGAAGACATGCTTGATTTAACACCTAAAATCACCAACACCATCTGCCTGTTGAAAAAAAAAATGCATTTTGTTGCCAAATATGTGCAAAGTTCAACCCTCCTTGCACCAAAACACAGCTCCAAAAACAACCTTGAACCTTCTGAACCCAAAGAGTCCCAGAAACCAAAACCTCATGCTGGCATGCTAGTGCTTGCACACACCACCCAATCTCTTTGGCTCTGCTATTCTGAGCACCGTCAATGGGTTTGGAGCTTTATATTTATACCACACACAATTTCCGACATATTCACAACTCTTAGTGAAAGTGGAATGCATTCATCACATTGCTCACTACAGTAGTAGAATTCGTAGTAAGCCTAATACTGAATATTGAAATGAAAAGGGAAGCAACGTTGAGATTTGAAACTTAATCTCATGGTGTTTGGATTAAGTTCAAAATATGCAATTTATATACAATGAAGTGTATATACGCATGCCAGGAGCACAAATGTGTATTGATGCAGGACATTCATTTTGGTGCAACATTATGAGGCATGAAGAGCACTGAAATGTCTCAGATTCAATCTCATATATATATATATATATATATATATATATATATATATATATATATATATATATATATATATATATATATAATATGAGAGAGAAGAGAGAGAGAGAGACATGAAACCAACATCACCTATTTTTTTTATTTATTTTATTTATATGCAGTATTAGTAGGAGGAGGAGAAGGTGGAACATTGTTTGTTTGTTGTTTGTTTGTTTGCAGTATTGCTAGAAGAAGTAGGAAGAGTATTATTTATTTATTTATTTATTTATATGCCATATTGTAAAAATAGTAGTAGTATTTATTTATTTAAATATTATCTTGTTAAATGAATAGTGTGTGTGTGTGTGTGTGTGTGTTCCGCACCTGCAGTAGTAGTTGAGACACGGTTGGGGGCCCTCTGTTGACTGCTTTGGGTGTTTGCGTTATTCTGATGTCTATCTGGTTTAGAGAATCATTCTTGACTCTTCTTCCTGTAGGCTGTTGTGGGAGTTTTATTCCTGTAGGTTGTTTTCAGGAGTTTACTCCATTTCCCAACTGAACACACATTTATCTTCAATTCATCACCTGCCTTTTATGCCAAGAAGCTGGTGGGAGTGTATCATGTCATGGCAAATATGACCTGCATTTTGTAATTGGTCAAACCTGAGCATTGTGGCACCTCTCTACATCGCTGAGGATGTGTAGAAAGCAATTAATGTCATTAATGTAATTATATCCAGTGATGGTGAAATGGATTGATGACTGCAGGTGACTACAACATACAATACAAAATGTATATGAACACTTACAGTTTGCAGTCTTATCATTGTTGTAAATTTCAAGACATTATATTGTTAACTTTCCTACTTTAGAACCCTTTTGGCTGAACGCTTAATGGTACACTTGGTCCATTTTTTTCAGTTACAGCCCACCTTCCCAATAGTCCCTATTATTATTATTATTATTATTATTATTATTATTATTATTATTATTATTGCAGTTCTGTTATATGTGCAAGTACAAAATAATGATTTAAGCTGACAATTAGATGTGAACAGGATTGTGTTCTTGATGTACAGTAGTTTAATGGCTGATTAAACATCTGTATGAGTAAATACTGGATGAACCATGTTCTGCAAGTTGCAGCTCTCGCCGTGTGCATGTGACAAGTGACAAATAATAGCACAATTTGGCAAAACTAAATAGAATTGACACTGCTTTTATTTAGTCATGTACGAAATCAAGTCATACATGAGCTGAAAGCCAACAAGGTGTAGCACCAAGTCAGCTATAAACCATGTATGACAAAATTGAATGGAATAACTGTTTTATTATGCCCACATTCACTGGATTTTGAGAAGCAGAGTATTTTTATTTTTTGCAAATTTGATAAATAAAATCTTAATACAAAATGTTCGACAACATAATTTCCTGTTAGAATGTAAACAAAACGGTGAAATGACAGTAGCAATTTTTGAAAAATGCTACAATAATAATTCTTGAGGGGGAAAAAAAAGATATGTCCATCCCATCAAATACTTTTATTCCATATTTTGTTGCTTTTTTGTATTTTGGGGGGTTTGTTTTCGAGTAGAGTTTTTATTTCATCCTAGGTTGTTTCAGCAACATGCTCCGCCATTTTGTTTTTCTCTACTCACGGTATATCAGCTGATAGGCTAGTAGTAGAGTAGCCAATCAGAACGCACGATTGCTCAGATCCAGTGAATCTGCATATAATATTAAGTGTATGGGGTGGCACGGTGGTGTAGTGGTTAGCACTGTCACCTCACAGCAAGAAGGTCCGGGTTCGAGCCCCGTGGCCGGCAAAGGCCTTTCTGTGTGGAGTTTGCATGTTCTCCCCGTGTCCGCGTGGGTTTCCTCCGGGTGCTCCGGTTTCCCCCACAGTCCAAAGACATGCGGTTAGGTTAACTGGTGACTCTAAATTGACCGTAGGTGTGAATGTGAGTGTGAATGGTTGTCTGTGTCTATGTGTCAGCCCTGTGATGACCTGGCGACTTGTCCAGGGTGTACCCCGCCTTTCACCCGTAGTCAGCTGGGATAGGCTCCAGCTTGCCTGCGACCCTGTAGAACAGGATAAAGCGGCTAGAGATAATGGATGGATAAACTACAATGAACAATGCAATACAAGCTAAAACTAAACAGAATTGTAGATAAAATCAGTTTTGTTGGATGGATATAATGTGTGTGTGTATATATATACACACACACACAAGTGTTTTACTGGGAAATACATCACTTGAATTTTTCATACAAGCTACATCCGGGACATTGAGTGACATATTTTTTAATAGCCTCCCTCATGAGGATATCAATGAATTGTTTAGATAAATTTGGGTACTTTTTGTTTGTGAATATGTCTATATAATAAAAATAACGTCACATGTTGGCTTGAAGATATAAAATTTATATTCTTGTCTTGAAAAAATAACATTTTTCATACAAAATACATCGTAGATCCGAGTAGCATATTTCCTGATATTTCACCCCAATGACGTCACTCCCAGTGTTTTCCTGCTGACTTGACGTGTGTTGTCAAACTGGCAAACCGGTTCAAAATTAAAATTCTTTTAATTAACTTGCAAATTTTTTATGGCTGTGTCTGTATAATATGAAGGATATTACACGGTGGTGCGAAGATATGAAGTTTATCTTCTCGTGTCAAAAAATATTTCACTTATTTGCTTTGCTCACTCGTGAATATTTTCACCACTTGAAGACTTTGTGCGACCGTGCAATACCCCTTATGTGCAATATCTGCTACACTACAATTCCCCTACTTACTTTATCTAGTATTTTATTTATGTTATTTATATTCTTTTTTACTGCTGCTGTTTTATCTGAGTGCTACCAAACTAAGTTTTGTTGTATAACTTCAATGACAATCAAGTCTTATCTATCTATCTATCTATCTATCTATCTATCTATCTATCTATCTATCTATCTATCTATCTATCTATCTATCTATCTATCTATCTATCTATCATATTAGTATTATATTACTAGTATTATATTACATATACATTACAGTGCTTTTCTTGTTGTAGTGTTTGTTGAGATTTGGTAGATTTTTTTTCTGCAGATATTTTGTTAATTTTTTATGAATAGAATTACTAAAATTCAGCTGTAAGTGCTTTTTCGTTCATATTAAATTACCGTATATACCACGCCAAAGCAGACTGATAGATTCCCATTCAGTTATTTATTTATTTATTTTACATTTTTCTATTTGATTTAATTGTTTTATAATAATAATAGCTATTATTATTATTATTATTATTATTATTATTATTAAACATCTTTTATTAAAATAATTTATTTGGCAAGATACAAAGGCAGAGGAAGCACGTATAGCAATAATGTTATAACTGAATTGTGTGTGTGTGTGTGTGTGTGAGAGAGAGAGAGAGAGAGAGAGAGGATGAGTGCATGCTTAGACA